>NC_140673.1:26347500-26630000 GCF_054131305.1 Coturnix japonica
GGGGCCTGTGCATCACAGAGGAGAGACATGAAACATTTATGTGGAGTGATTTTTGGAGGACGGCATTTACAAAGCTTAAATAGTCCTTGCACATTTGGGAGCACTTCACTGTGATTGGGACATTACCATGGAGGACAAAGAGTCTGGAAGAGCCTCCAGCCCACAAAGATATTTCCTCGCCTCTGTGAGATAATTCAGTGTAACAGAGCAAATTTCCAGATTCAGAATCAAACCTAGGCAACTGTAATCAAAGGTGGGGGTGTTCTTGCCTCATTGGCATTGTTTTGAATGAGGACAGAAACAGCACTCATGTAAAAGGAGGTACCAAGGAGGCAAAAGGAAGCAACGTGCTCGGTTAAAAAGTTAATCTAAACACAGAAAGAAACACATCAGTATACAGTAAATCTTTAAAATCTTGCCATCGTCTTCACTCTTGTATGAACTGAGTGTCTAAGTCAGGACTCTACTTCTGGAAACCATTTGTCTCATATTAAGTAGAAAACATGTTCTGATGGAGTCTAAGCAGATAAGACACTTTAATTAGCAAGCACATGGAGGACATAAAGAATTCAAGCTCCTCTCAGAGGAGTGGGGATGGGAAGCAGAGCTCTCTACCTGGCGCCCCATCTGTTCTGCCTCTGTCCGTGTGGCTGGCATTTAGGAGTTGTCACCAACTCAGAATTATTGGTGGTCTTTGCAAAATTAATGGCTGGATTTGGCCCACTTCTCGGAAGACAGGTGCTCTCCTGCAGGAAAACGCTTTGAGGGCACTAGAGGATGATTTACTCAGAGAAGATGGAGCAGAGATGCAGGCAGAGGCACCAGCAGTTACAACTGTGCTAGCAGGAGCTGTAGTCCTGCAGTTGAGGGCAGTGTCCCAGGACCTGCAAGACTGAGATCCTCCCCTGACTCCACAGATTTCCTCAGTCATGAGAGTGTTTTTTGCTGTAAGAACCAGCAAATGGGGGCAGGAAAGGGAAGGAGGGCAGGATGCATCTCCCAACACTGGCATGAAAACATTCCTCTTTCAATTCATTTCACAGGTCTTCATTTTCTTTCTGGAGGTTTCCCAGCTTCTCAAAACTGAGATGCAGATGTGGACAGACAGGTTTCCAATTGAATAGGAAGAATAGAAGGAAAAAAATAAAAAGGAAGGGCACATGGCAAAAATTGTTTCCCATCATCTGAACTGCTCAGACTGAAGATTTTAGAGTGACTCAGCCCAGCCATTTTTCACTGAAATTCTTTTAACGTATTGGCAGATTTGACATAACAGTAACAGTAAATTACAGTTAATTAGACAGGTAAAATATTGTCAATTTACAGTAAATGTTAGCATAGACATTGGAAGTACATTTATGTGTATATATATATATGTACACAGTATATATATATATATGTACCAGTAATAGGATTAGCACCAGTTAGTTAAGAACTTCCACGAACTACTGAGCAAGAGCATATCTTGCTTTTGTGTAGTTCAGAGAGAAGGAATTTCCTTTCAGAGCCTCAGTGACTAGGCTGATTTCAGAAAAAAAGTAAAGTTCTAGTGTTTAAAGAAAACCTTACAACAGCCACGGGATTTTCAGTAATATACTGGGGACAGCATTGTTCATATACAGACCTGATCTCTGTGAACAGTAATGGTTCCAGGCTAATAATGAAATAATCCATTTTTACTAGATGAAAGAAGAGGGATCAGAAAAGTAACTCGATCTGTGGGTAATAATGGTGCCAAAAGCTTATAATGGAAAATATCTGAAGAATCCGAGACTCTCTTTGAGAGATATGAATGATTTCTTTTTTCTTGCGAAAAGTGTATGAAGAACTTGAGAAGAAGTGCCTGACTGAATTTTATGAGAAAAAGCTCTGTTTGGGGGAGAAAGCAGCCGTGTCAGGTTGCAGCCCAAACACAGCTCACCCTATGGAGCGGGAGGCACAGCTGAAAGATGCACCGATGCCTGCACTTGCTGCACTCACACATGGGCTTTTTTCTTTCTTCTTCTCCAATTTTTTGTTCTCCAAAAAACAAAGTTTATAAATTAGCAGGAAAAAGTCCCCATGTCCAATTTGCCATCTGTTAACACATTCCATAATTCATACCATAATGATCTTTCAGCAAAAAGAAAAGATGGGGTGAAATCACTCATATCAGCTAAAGACTTGCTGCTTATTTCAGCAAGGTCAGGGTTTTGCCATTCCTGCCCAGCTCATTTCATTGCACAGTTGAACTACATTTTACGCAGGAACATCGCCAGCGTGCAGTGTTCATTTTACCTCATTGTGAGAATAATCCTTACTCAGATAACCAGACCTATAAACATTGTGCCAGCTTCTGAGAAGGGTTTGCTTTAATGGAAGTTTTTGTATTGCAGTCCATGTTGCTTTCCTCCACCTTTTTTCTTTTATTTCTATGTAGTCAGGATGAGTTAAAGCACGAATAAGAGGGAGAAAAATATTTTTATATCCAAACTCAAAATACAACCACATAAAGGAGTGTACAAATGGGACTCACCCAGCTCTGTGTGCACAGTTACCTTAGCATGCCTCATGCAGTGCAAGCTATGCTCATGCAATGGAACGTGTGGCTCAGAAAGACTCAAGAAGGCAGCAGCTTTTGTTTCTGAAATACAGCCATGATTAGAGACAGAACTAATGCTCCTATATAATAGTTTTCTTTAAGCCTTTACGAAGGTCATTGGCCCAAATATTCCCATTTTGCAGCTGGGGGAGTTGAGGCAGCAGAGCTGTGTGTACTGATTTGATAGCACAGTGGTCTTCTGACAGCACTGTGCTGTCTCCCTGTATGAGGCAGAAATGGGAATAAGCAGGAAAAATCAGAAAATTGTGTTTAGCGTAGGCATAATGAACCTTGTGGTCTTTCCTCCTGATCAAAAATGCCTTTATTTTCTGCAGTTTCATCTTTTGCATTGCATGCTTTGGCACATCATCTAATTCCTGCTCTGTCCTCATGGGCATGCATGTATCAGTCCCCAGGAAGTAAATAATAACATTGGGGGCACTTCTGTGACATGTTAATTTAAAGTGTATCATGAAATTTAGCCCTTCTCTCTCTCTCTCTCTATCACACACACGCAAAGCTTCCCTGCTCTGTAAGTGTGTGTGAGTGGATGTGTAATGCAGATAAATCATTGGATTTCAATGACTGCTGGGCTGAGATTGAAATAAGAAATAGCTTGTTGATTACTGAGGCGATTAAAAGGATCATCTTATTGATTCCCACCCAGCCAGGCACAGACCTCAATAATGAACATCGACTGGTTTAATAAGGGAAAAGGCAAGATTTACTGGACGCATGTGCTTTTCATTAGAGAGAGCTGAAAGGAAATAAAAAATGCTGACCTACCCAGTCATGGGCCATTGTGCCTCTTACTCTTATGAGTGCAGCCAGTACAGGAAAGTGGGTAATAGAAAGCAGTATGTGACTGCACAGGGGCAATGCCTAATAAAATTACTGAAACTAAAGTAACAGAAATGAAATTATTTTCGTCCATCTTTTTTTTTTTTTTTTCCTACTGATTTCCATTCCCTGTGCTTAGAGTACACAAATTTGGATCTGGTCCATTAACAATGATAGCTGACTATGCATTAAAAAGTCAGAGGTTAGGTCTCCCTTCCTCCTTAGATACATTGGGAAATACGAGCTTCCTAGAGGTAACTCATTTATCTAGGTTGATTCTAGGAGGAAATGATTATCTTAAGGATATGCTTGAGGTTGAAAACGGACATTAGTGTTACACAATAATCTGAATCTTGGTCCTATTTGTTACTGTAACAATCAGTGGCTCTGTGTATGTCTCCTTCAGAAAGACTTTCAACTCTAAGTCCATACGGCAGATACAACTGCAGATACTGGCACGCATGATGAGTGAGCTTTTCTTCTTAACAATCAGAAGCAGCAACTGGTTTTACCAGCATGCAAATAAAGGAATTTTCAAATGTATAAATCATACCTCAGATAATTTACACCTCTAACAGAGGACTCAAACCTAACACCTCAGACAGCATCCATCCCATCTACACCAATGTGAAACCTCCTCTGAACCTGGGGCAGGTAGGCTGCTGGAGAGCAGGAGCCAGGCTGCACAGGAAAGTCCTCATTTCTGGGAGAAAGGAAGCAGGTTTCTGAGTATTAGAGACCTGGTGGGCTGCTAAGGGAGGCAAGACTTTCAAACAAACATCCCTTCCTATCACACTCTGATTCACATAGCCCACAGTGCTGCTGAATCACAGAGATTTCTACAAATAATCAAATACCTTGCCTATCAGATATATGAAACATGATGTTCTTACTTGCCAGCCCCAAAGAGAGTATTCCATACTAAAACAGCACAACGCGTGTTTTCTTTGCCTGCTTACACAGTGAATGATGAGGAAATGATGAAATTTAATATTGTGCTCACTCTTTTTCTGTATGAGGAGTATAGGTTTTCTGAAGCTTTTAAAACCAGAGGAGCCAAAGTCTTCTTGGATTATAAAGACAGTTCCAACCAACTTTAGTGGGGTTACTCCAGATCTGGCAATGTGTGGCACCTTAAGGAAAAGAAGACAGATCTACTTAGTAAATTAATTTTTCTTTAACTTGAGAAACTGGTATAATATTCATAGATATATCCATCTGTGCCCTCTGCAAGGGGCTCAAATCACTAAATCCTTTGTGCATCACAGGAACTTGGTTGATGTGTCCTTGCTAATAGTTTTGATGATTATTATTTGCCACTGTGTTAGCATGAAGTCCTTTCATTTCCATGTCCCCTGCTAAATTAGCTTTCTCTGCTCAGTCATTTCATCTTATGCACCTGGTGAGCTCAGCTATTGCCTCCAAGGGACAGAGCCTCTAAAGACCAAAGAGAATTAAGTCCCACTGCAGTACAGCTCTTCAGGTGCACCTCCGAGTGTGCCTTCCCTCCTGGTTCTGCTGTGTCCCCACTTCAGACCAGGACACGTTGACAGATGGCTTGGATGGATGGTTACAACACAAGCTTATCTGTGACCCAACCATTGTTTTGGTAGCTTTGAAACATTGCCTGCATTTGCAGCCTCTAAGGTGCTATCATAAAACAATACAAAGTGCTAAGAAGCCCTTTGTTGGCACCTTTCTTTCTGTTTACGAGTGTCCTATTTAAATCTAGCTCATGGTTAAGTCAGAAATGAAATGCAGCTGAAGGGCTCCAGAAGCACTGAGAAAGGATTTCAGCCCAGAAGTGTCCAGGCTGCCAGGCACACCAGCCATCTGTCTGGTACCGGGGGCCAAACCGACCACAGCTCTGCCAAAAGGGGCATGGATGTCTCGCCTCCAGTTCTACCACCTTTATCCCCTTTCTGGAAACAAAACACAGCATTTCTAGTTGTGCATAATCTAGTGATTTAGGAAATGTTGAATATCATGTTGTAAACCAACAAAATCGCACATTGTCCATGGAGACTTCTTCCCAGGACTGATTTCCCTTCTTTGCATGCTTCCACCCAAACGGTGCCAGCAGTCTGAGCTTCCCTTTCCAAAGCTGGCATTGCCAACTTCCAGTTGAGGTCAGAGTTAGGTTTGTTCCTCTTGCCAGAGGAATTTGGGCATGTGTTATATTTCTTCAATGCTGGAAATGCAAAGGAGTTTCTTGTGGAGGCTGTTTCTCAGTGTGATCGCTTGCTATAATGTGTGGGCACAAAAGGGTGTCCAAGAGCTCTCCTCAGCCAAATATTTCCCTGCATTTTAAGATTTGCATGAGTGGGTTTTGTTCTTAAGCAGCCTTTAATGTATTCAAAAAAAGGTTTGTTTGGTGGGTTACATAATAGTGTTGAATCTGACCCAGACTTGTTGTCACGGCACTGCTGTCAGGTAGTGAGCTGTCAGAGTGAAATGTTCACTAGCAATCTAGGTTATTGGGCCCTTCCTTCAGAAGTGCACCCAGCAGAAAAGCACCAGTGGTAGGAGCTGGAATTACATGGGTCTGCGGTGGGGTGGAATGTTCTTCTCAAATCACTCCCTGTTACAGGGAAAATTTTCAGATGAACTTTACCCTGTTCCAGGATCAGCTTCCAGCTGATTTTTCTTTTCACCATTCTTTTCAGGTTAGAGGATGATTAGAGGCCTTAACTTCATAGACAGGTTAAAAAACCTCTAGGTATTTACCAGAAGTATGCCCAAATAGGAGGCTGAAGGATTCAAGGACTTAGGCTGTCTGCAGTCAGCCTTCACAGCATGTTAAGCACAACATCGTCAGGCACCATCATTACACAGTTGATCTCTAATTAAAATCTTAGATACAGAGACCAGATAAAGTGCTGACCACTTCAATTGAGAAAAGACTAATTGTTCTTTCTTGCTAAAGATGCAGTAGGTATCTTTAAAGATGTAATCTTGCTCATTCCTGAACCATTTTTAGAAGGGTTCTGATACGGAGTCATTGATAGGAGAAGCAATTAGATATAAAAAACATTGTGTGCCATATAATGACATTTGTTTACTTTTGAAACCATTTTATTGCAGAGTTCTTAGCTGTTCAACCTTGAATGTTTGTTTTACACAATCTTCCTTTTTAAATAAATTTGGGTATCAGAAACAGAAAATGCTAAGGCTGTTTTGGAGAATACTTCTAAGTTAATGAATTGAATGACTCCTAATGGGTGAGTCTTGCTACTTTGCCATGGCAAGTCCATAACACAGTGATCCTAGAGTGCTGTGACTGCTTGATGCAAAAAAGAACCGTGGAAAACCAACTACTGGGACCTTGAATTCTTCCCAGCTTAAAGAGACATGGGTAGAAAAACAATCTAATTTCTGCTCTAATAAAAGACTAAGGTCCTTTAATCAGAGAAGACAGAGGTTGGAAAAGGAAGTCAGTTTGTTAGAAGAAGTTTGTTAGAAGACAAGGCATCTGTAGAGGATACCAACCTGATCAAAAAAACCTGTGCTTATCCAGCTCTCTCCTCTGAGGTGTCCCCAGTTCAACCCACTCCATTCATATTTCTCAGCACCTCACTCCCACAAAATCTGCTTTAAATTATTCCAGGCAGGATGGGCAGACACTGGCCCTCACTTGGTGGATTCAAATTTACTTTCTTTCCTTAAAAATACTGTAGGGAAGAACTGATAATAAATGGCTGAGACCACTTGCACCAGATAATTGACTAGGAACCAAGCAATCTCTCCTAGGGCTCATTTCCCTGAGCAGCAGCATGCTGTCACAAAATGAAAGATTTGCTGCACTCAGGTCCTGGTGGTGCAATCAGTGCCATGGTGTGGGACACGCTGTGCCTGCTGAGGATGAGGCCTCCTGCCCCAGGGTGGGAATGGGCAGAGCCAGAGCTCCAGCACAGAGGGCCATGTGCAAGGTGAGCAGGCTGGGGTCCTGTCACCAGTGCTGTACAGGGACCACGAGTCTGCAGACTAGAGCATTGCTCATTGTTTTCACATTACCAAAGAGAACAAAAAGAAGAAAAAAAGAGAGAGAGGCGATAAATCCCCCAGACTGTGGAAGATAAATTAGTGTGAGAAGTCCTGAGGAGCCTGACAGGAAAGAGTTACTTTGTGCCATTCTGCAATGAGGAAAAACAGCCTTAGGTTTTTCTATTGTCTGCAGGTTTTTCTCCGTGAGAACAGAAGGTTGGGCACAAGGTGAACTGTCAGGAGGAAAAATCGAGGGAATCATAGAGAAGATGGGCCTTGTACATAATTGATCTGACAGAGTGCTGCCCACTCCATCACTGTGGCTGAAATATGCTTGGCCTCCTGTGCAATAATGCATGTGAGTTTAGCAGCACAAGACTGGGTCTATTAGGGAGTTTGTTTAATCAGGAATGCTCCTGTCCCTGCCAGCACTGAACGCCCCCTGGAAAACACAAAATCCACACTCTGACTGGAAGA
The DNA here is from genome assembly GCF_054131305.1 of Coturnix japonica. Lineage (NCBI taxonomy): Eukaryota > Metazoa > Chordata > Aves > Galliformes > Phasianidae > Coturnix > Coturnix japonica. Next base: position 26,355,383 of record NC_140673.1, read on the forward strand.
AAAAGTCCCACCACACTAAACAATTCCAACAGACAAAACCAGAAAGGGACTTTGGGTGAAATCAGGGCTATTAGAAGTTGCAGCAATGTCTGCATTGCCTCCAACAAGGTCAGCATTATGCTGTGCTCCCTGTAGGATTCCTGTGCTGTTTCTCCCCATCACATTCCTTTTTCCTTTTGTAATCCTACCAGTGGGAGATGTCACCCTCTCATCACACTGTCTCACAACTGGCCTATGGGAGCCTTCCATAAGGGGCAGAACAGATCTCTGAGGACTTGGGATCTCAAACCTGGGGCATTAATACAAGTGCTGTATGTCATAGCTTTGTTACTGGCAGGTAAAGAGGTGTATCTTAAAAGAGCGAGGTACATGAAGATGCAAGTTCTGATAAAAGCTGCAATTTCCAGACACAACCAGCAATTGTGTTTGAAAGCCTCCGGATGGTCTGAGTCTGCAGACCTGTTCGGAAGACCTCCGTCATGCCTTGCTTTGAATGAGGCATCGACAAGTGAGCAAATACAGCACAGTGCCACCTGTGTGATGCCAAGAGAGCTCCCAGAGCCCAGCAGCTCAGTGGGGCCGAGTTCAGGCTGCACAGAGGCACAGACCTCGCTGTTGCTCTCAGCATGGAGAGCTGTGGAGGGACCTCACTGTCCCGTGCCCCACAATCTCCACCACCTTCTGCTCGGTGCTGGATGTTATCGTCATCAGCAGTTCATCTGAATAAATCAAGCCACCCACACACTGATATTGCACTAGGGTCACCATGAGCAATTTTCTAAAACCACACTGACATCATCAGAAAAATTGTTTAAATCCTTACTATTTCCAGCTAAAAAAAAAATAAAAAATCCATCATAATTATGGAAATGACTTGTATCAGACCATGGAATTATCATTCCAGAAATTACCATTACCGACATTTAAACTGATTGCCATTTATTTACCCCTCAGATCTTGCCTCTGGCAAATTCTGAGAGCTGTGATATCCAAGCTCAGAGATATTGGATAAAAACATTTGACACAAAAGGGGTTAATGATTTCCATGCAGGGTAAAGCTATGAGGAATTAGTGCTCCGGAGTGTAGAACATTCACTTTTACAGTAGGTGGTGTTCTTGTTACACTTTCATACATGCCAGGCTAATTAACTGTCTTAAAGACCACATCATTAAATTATTTCCCCTGCTTAAAACACTGCCATGTTTAATGTACCCCAGCAATTCAATTACTTTTAAAACAATATCCTAAGGACAAACTGCTCCAGGGTGGCTTTTAAAGGAAGTTTCACGCTTTACCTCAAAGGCAGGTAAAGCAAAGAGAATTTGCATTCCAAAACAGCTATTTGAACAAAAGGAAATCTTCCACAAAAACTTGTAAATTAAGATAGTTAATGTAGTCTGAATAATTGATATTTCCTCTACTCTTTTTAGTAGTAGTTCATTCCAAGACTCTGAAGTCTTACTTTTCCTTCAGTACTTGTTAAAATCTGCCTGTTCTATCTTCTATTTTTTTGTTGTTGTTTTACCTTCCTTCCCCATTGCACAGAGAGATTTCATTAATTATAACATCTTGGAAGATGGCGTGGGGTCCTGAAGGTGTATTTTGCTAGAGTGTAAATACGCAAAGGTCTCACACATTTAATCAAAATAACTCACATTAATTTATTAGAGAAAAAATGGGCTGCAAACTGGCTCCACCACCCTCCACCAACATCATTTCCAGGCACCAGCAATGCATCTTCCTGCAGCAGAATGAGTGCAAGGCCAGCAGCAAGCCCTGCATGAAGGACACCGCAGTTGCTGGAGCCTTGCTCCTTATCAGAAGGAACTGCAGAGATGTCCTCTGTGTGATGGGGACACCCTCAGCTTGGCTGCCAAAGGTAGAAGCAGCTTCAGCAGCAGAAGTTTGTGTCATTGGCATAGTCTGCTGGATGTAGAGAAATACAGGGGTGAAAGTGACTAGAAGAGTAATTCTGTCTGCACACGAGTCCAAAAAGCTATTGACAGCTTCCTCTCTGCTATGTCCGAATGGTGCTGAAGCAAAACTGATCCCTAATATCAGGGAACTGAGCTTCTCACACTTCAAAGTCTCACTGACATTTGGAGTGGGAAGTTGATCTTCTACACCACATTCTTTTACTCTTAGCACATGCACAAATTAATCAAATTCTTGTTGAAATCCTTACATGACACCCTTCAGGTCAGAATACAGAGTTTACTGTTACAGGTGGGATGGGACCTGCTAAAATGCAAATCATTAACCCAGTAATTTGGGTGGAGTTCCTCCAGTTCCTTTCATTTCAATGGCAGTGCCAGTCATTCGAATAGCTTTGATGCCAATCTGTCTGTGGGAGCTGCTGCTTCCTGCCCCAAACCTATCTCATTTTCTAAAATATTCTGCCAAACTGTCTGAGAGTAAACGTGATCTCATAGGCACCCTCACTCAGGTAGCAAAACCACAACACGGATGTGTGGGAACCAAACCCACACAGAGAAGCCACAACTCAGAATAAAGCAAGATAACCACGTAATACTGAAAAGACATGGCTTATGGCAGGAGAGGCGTGTTAGCACATAGAAGAGGATCATTAGTTTAACGTCTTCTGGGGGAAGAACACAGCAAGATAGTCCTCCTTTTGGCAGAGGCAGGCAGTGACTGCTTGTGATACCTCTCAAAGGCTGTGCAATTCCTGTCTGTGACCAGGTGACTTAATCTGTAGCTATCATATCACCTCATATCATATTTTGTCATGTTCATATCTAGTGTAACATGGCAGTTGTCCCTTTGAATGAGTAAGAAATATTGGCTCAAGTGACCATGTGTAGTTCCTACTTGCTGCCCTGTAATCTGTCAGGACACAGAAAATGCAGTCAGCCTCTGGCCATACAGGCACATTTTCCCACCTGATGCCTTCTCATAGGTAGATAAGTTGTTACTGTGTCACGGATGATCCTGCGGTGGACCCTTGTGGTAGTGGAAGGTGAGAGATGCTTGTGCTCATGAAAAATGGCACATGGAAGCAAGCTGGCGTTCCCAAACAGTTCATTGTCTTTGTCTCAAATTGATGATCTTTTCTGGTGGGCTGAATCCGGTCATTAGGAGAGAAACAGACAATTTCCAGTGTAAGGGAAACAAAAAGGAGCTGCAGTGTTTGTAAAAGGCAGTGAGTGTCTTCAGGATTTTAAGTGGAAGCATCAATTTGTTCCTAATGTAACCAATCCAATGAGAAAGCCTTTTTAGATGATAAATGACTAAAGTTAGAAGGTATTTAGTGCCAGGATTTTGGTTATTTTTATGAGAAAGAATTCCCTCACTGTGAAGAACTTAGGTACAGGCAATTACTACCAAATAGTGGTTGCTCTACTGATCTCTAGGGGACTTGCTTTTATGGCCATATTCTCACCAGCTGGGTGAGGGGTGAAGCGTTGTCTTTATGCAAGTCAATGAAGAGATCCGTGATCCAGCTGGGTGCTGGTACCAATGTACTGCACTTCCCTGCAACTCCACATAAACTGCCAGAGGAGCCCCATTCTTCCTCTCCAATCCTGCTGCTCTCACTTTGGGATTGCCATGGACCCTCACAGTGAACCCAACCAAGGAAATGGGCTGTCAGAAAATCAGGCATTTAAAAAAAAATAAATGGGAAAAAAAAAAAAAAGAGGGTTAATTTTCACTGAGATCAGTTTCCTGATCTCTCACTGCGTGGTCAGAGAAACACCTGTGCTGGCACAGGGGGAGGGAGCACGAGTAACCATCTGGAGAGCACGAGGACAGGAAACCCATTTGGGTTGCAGAGCAGACTTCTGCCAGCTTAACTAGCCATGGAGTGGTGGTGTTAATCAAGACCTTGAAACAGGCCTCCAGGCAAACATAGCATGGCAACCATGGGATTAACCATGGGGTGAAATACATTGCTGGCCATATGATGACCAAGAAGTACTTAAATTATAGATCTGCATGGATATGCCAATAGAGCTGTTTTAAGGATGTCATCAATAACATTACAGAGAGCTGAACTGGAAATTCCAATTTTGCAATGGAATTCACTGCAATGGGAGTTTTTGTTTTGTTTTGTTTTTTGCGATGAAATACATAGATCTTAGCTGTGATAATTCACATTAACTCATTAACTAAGCCAGAACATAAATATAACCAGAGCATCAGTAGGTACCTGTATGGTTTCTAAAGAGTAAACTGTGTAATCCCTTTGTACCCTGCTTAAACCTAAGCTAAAGGGTTATGGTTAGATCTGTGTTCTCCTGAGGAACTCTGCACTGATACACTACAGACATAAGCTGCCATCATCACTACACTTAAGGCCTGTGCATATGCATGGTATATAATCCATTCCATAGTCTTGCATTTTCTTTCAAATTATTCCTCATATTTTTAATTGAATTTAATATATTTATTTTTCATATATGTCCCAATTATTTATTTTGTGTTCCACTCCAATTTTTTTGCCATAGTATGCTTAGGCAAATCTATTTTTATTAACCTTCCGTTTCTGGATCTGTTGTACAAATAAATTGCAAATGTCAAGATCACTTCCTTTCTCAAGAGTTTCCTAAACACTAACTAGCTCAGCAAGTCCCATGTAACATAAAACACACTGCATTAACTGTAAAACATATGCATGCAAAACAATCTTTTTTCTAATGTAGATATATTTGGTGCATTTATTCCCTTGAAGCAGTCCATAAAATATTTCCAGTTGTAAGATACACCCTGACAGTAACATTGTTCATTCAACATTTCTCCCTTTCCTGGTTGAAGACTGGCCCTTAAAAAGTGAAGAACAAAGCAGTATCTCCACAATCTCAGGCAGGCTTTGGACTCACCTTCACCCAGGCACTATATATTTGGGCTCTGAGCATGTATTAGTATTCAGCAACCCAAGGCTTGCATGCAACCACTGCTGTTCCCCTGACAATCCATACACCAGGCTCTAAGAAACACTGTTCTGAACTGAACCAGGGTCAGTACCAAAAGAGGGCAGTGAAGGAATGGCGTTGATCAGGGGGTATCGCCCTGAATGTCCTCCTCTGAAGATTGCCATCAGGAGGAACCAAGGACGTGGTGCTGCGCAGCACCAGGAGCTGTGTAACAACAGCTTGCTGTCAATAAGATCAGCCTTGCTCTCAGTTGTACATTTATTTAAAGTCTCTACAAACATGATGGGCTGTTTAGTGCAGAAAATAGGCTTGCTGGGATTAGAAAATGGGCAGTGAAGCCAACATGTACAGTGTTTGCACCTAACTAAATGAGTATCTCAGTTTCATTCCTGACTTGAACCTACAGCAGAAGGTTACAATAGTTTCACTACGCTAATTTTATTTTAGATACATATGAGGAGGTGCTAGAACACCCCCATTCCTAATTTGCAGTTATAATTATTTCGTAATAAACATAGTTCTGCAAAGAAGTCTTTGAGTGACAGAGCTGAAGACCAAAACTTCTTTGTATGCATTGAAAGTGTCGATAGAGATGGTGCAGGAATCCTGCACTGACCTCAGCACACATCTTCACTTCTGCCTCAGCAACACCTGTGCTGCACAGGGCTCAGCCCTCCAGATCCATTTGGTCTTTGGCTCCTCCTGTCACTCCCAGGCAGAACCAGAACTACAGCTTTGAAATGAGCCTAGTCACACTACCCTGCCTTGTGATGTCCAAAGGGATGATTTTGGTCTCAGTCTTCCTAAAAGCAATCAAGATTTTCTTTGCTATCAAAATGATGCCCATGGGGTAAACATGCAGTGTGAGCTGCATAGCCCTGTCACTTATAGAGCACAGAAAACCCATGTTCTCCTAACGATCCTGTCACAGCCAATTCATGCATCACCATCCAGGGGGTCTGGCTGCCGTTCTTCATTGCCTTCATGAGCAGAGAGAATGGAGACAGCTGCTACAGAGGGTTTGAGTCTGATTTGCCCCAGTGCTACTCCAGTTTAAATGAGCATCTCATTGTTATCTTGCTTAGAATAAGAAGAATTGTCTTCAGAGTGTCTAAATATATCAATAACGTATGTCTCTGTAACTCTGAAGCAGCACAGTTCTGTAGTGCTTCGGGGATACTGCACAGGATTCTGGCTCTTTGATGAGACTTCATGTGAGGAAACTCCTTGCCAGATCTGCACCTGAACCTCCTGAGCACTTTGCAGTTTGTACACGGTCTGGATGTGCCTAAACACTGGGCTCATTTTCATAGAGCTGCTGTCATTAACCTTCATTTATCACCTTCTGGAAACCCTAACCTAGATGAAGGCTGTGTTTGTGTAACAGCACTTGCCATGCACAAGACTTTCTGTTCTGCTTTGCAGGCAGCCATAAGGGGAAGGACCAGTCTGTGCCCATCATTGCGCAGAACATCAGCAGCAAATGGGCTGGTCTTTGTAATAAACACAATAAGCAGGTCTATGTATTTACATACACTGAGAACATCTGAGGGAGTCTGGGCAGAACCTCCTTCCACCTTTTGTCCCCTCTGCAACTCTTCTGCAGGCCAATTTAATGCACTCTCACAGAAATGTGAAGCTGTGCTCAAGCAGCGCCAGCAGATTGCGTTACCCTGCCTGGCTGTACAGAAATCACACATTTCTCCCTGCCTGCAGTCCCATAGGTCACAGCTAAGGTCAGCTGAGAACAAAAATGATACTTTGCGATCCAACATTTAGACATTTATCAACTCATAAATCTTCATCCCACTGTAATGACAAAGCACGGAGCAGTATAGTCCCATATGCACAGGGATGTCTTCAGGAAAACAAAAAATAGCAAAACTATGCATAAGACAAAGGCTGTATTTGGAACACAGAGAAACAGACATTCCTTTTCCAAACTACTTTTATTTTTCTATTTTGCAGTCTTCATTTTCTGCTTATCTAGGTGAGAATAGAAGACCGCGTCACCACTTGGAATTACACAGAGCAGTTAGCTAAGGAGTAATGATCATAAGCAGGATCACTTAAAGAACAACATTGAAATGTTTTTCATAGTGAAAATAAATGACTCACTCCTTTGTATTTGGCAGCTTGAAATGGGACCTCTTTCCTTAATGACATTCTTTCTTTGCAGTGTGCTTATATTCATTTGCTATTGTGCATTTGTTCATAGTACCAGTAATACTTGGCACTTATGGGACATACTGTCTCTTAACTCAAAAACTTTTTGAGCACCGGTTGATTAAAGTGAACAGCATCCTCAGGACGTTTAATGTTTGTACCCATTTTTCAGAGCAGAAAACTTGGAAGGGTTAAGTTTCTTGGGGAAAAAAATAACGTGGTGCACATCACAGGTGAATTCCAGTGTTCAGAAGGGTTTTGTTCCTTCTCTTCTGTCACCCAAGCTGTGCAAGATTTCTGTCATATAAAACCAACCCATATGCCAAAACATACCAAAGAAACATTTGGTATTTTGCCCTGGATCTGAGTTTGCGCCCTCATTCCCATACTCATCTGGGTCCATTATCTAAACTTCATGTGACTGTGACATCAAAGCTGCTGAAGTTGTAGCTACTCTGCAGGACAGTCCTTTCTCATCTGCAGCATCTGGATCCCTTCTTGCGAGCTCATCACCACAGAATTATTGGAGCCACTGAAAATCTTCTGGCCTCGCTCGCTTTTACTCAACTTCCTTGTTAGGTGATTTCATTAATTTTTCTCTTCTAGTTACTGCTGTCACGCTGGCGCAAGGTATTAGCAAGGCTGCTGAACCAAACCCATTCTACAGAAAGCAAGTCCTCAGGAAATCTCCTAGTAAGCCTGCAAAATAGCCCTGCCTCTCTGCAAGAGTCTCAATCAGAAACATTTCCCCAAGACTTTTCCTTCGCTCCCTGTTGCAGAGAGCCCTTCACACTTGCTTGCAGAGATGTACCCATTTGGGGGTAATTCATTCAACAACTGTCAGATCTTTCTAACTGCTTTATAGCTTGTCCTCCCCGAGCATTCTTTCAGTAATCCCTATACCAAAGTTGAACCAAATGTGTGTTTATGTAAAACAGCCCGTGCTATATGCAGCCAGTGCTTTTTGCATGACCTTTAGCGTAAAATGCAATATGTCTGGTCTCAGTTATGTTATTCTGTCAACATGTTCCAGTTTGGGCTAAGCTGGAAGCAGCACTCCGTACATCTGGCTCAGGAAGAGAGGACATCTGTGCAACTAGTCTAATAAACCAGAGCAATTCAGTGAAATATTGTTCTAGTGTTAGGGAATGAAAAGAATTTCTGCATTGCAAAACACAACAAATGCTGACTTCTACCAATAAGAGTGACCTCCAGAAATACGGGAGATAAATCAGCGTGAGAGAAAGGCAAAGAGATGTTAAATGATGCTCTTATTTCAAATATAAACATCTTCCAAACTCATAAATCGTCTCATTTGATTTAAAGTTATTTAGTTCACATGGAGTTAGATAATGTCCTCCTTTTAAAAATATCACTTTGGAAATTTATGGATGTAAAGTGCTAATTATGTATTTTTAAATGTGTTTTATAATTTCATTGTATGAATCCTTTAGGACATAATGCTATCTATAAATCCTTCCCCCGCTTCTGCCCAGGATTTTGTGAAGAACACGATGGCTAATGCAGTCTAAATTAGACAAAGGCATTTGGTGAGGTCAGAATACTATTGCCAGGAGGTTCCTATTTTATTTTCTTTGGCCATTTTTAAAAGGGCAGCACCTTACACTTACTTTAACAACAGAGTACGGCTCTGAAGTAATTCATTCTGCAATTGCTTTTAGCTGCTTTAGAATCTTCATCAGCCTTATTTATCCTTTTTTTCTGAGTACTCTGACTGAATAGTGAAAAAGTCCAAAGTGAAATAAGTGCTTGCCAGCCCTTCCTAAATATTAGTTCCCCTTCTAGAAGATACTGGGAGTCACTGACAACTGAGAAAAATCTCATTTTGCTCTTACGGAGTGAGTTTTGTATTTGGCCTGACAGGGTGGAATGAGCACAGATTTCTCACGCTGTCCTTCATATTCATCCACATTTGATACAATGATCTTTCTGCTGGATTTTTTGTACAAATCTCACCATGTCTCTCCTTTTCCATCCCTTCTGCCCATGCATACCTTGCTGTTGTCTGCCTAATGATGGGACCCCGAGAGGATAATACTGCTCTTTTAATCCTGAAGTTGATCCAAGAGCTCATCAGGCCATTTTCCAGCTCCCATCAGCAAACTTCCCTGCTCCAAAGCCACTTCCTTTGGCTTCCACCCTAAGGCCCACACAAAACCAAGTTCATCCTATTTGTTACCTGCTTCCATCTGTCCCACTCCCATTGAGAAGCCTTTAACAAAGTGAGTGGGAAAAAAAAAGGGGGGGGGAGGGAATAAAAAGCCCAGCTTGGTGTGAAGGAAATCCAGAAAGCAAGGGACACAAAACATCCCCACTTTTTAAACAGCCTCTGCTTGCAGAGTGTGCAGAATAGACAGTATCTCTTGAGAGAATTCCAGAAAACCAAATACAGTCAGCAGCACGAGAACTGCAAGTACAGCGGGTGGGTGATATGTGCAGAATCTCTTTTCTTAAAAGAGTCTAAAAGTCTCTCAAAAGTTTCCTTCAGGCAATTTGATTCTCACCCAACTTCTCTGAAGGAAAAAAAGTGCTGTCCATATATCTTTGTGCACTCTTGGCTGTCCCAGGATATACTCCTGATCCAGTGAAGAGCATCAGTCAGGGACAAGGCAACATCAGTGCTGAACCTCTGACAACGTGTGTTATGTTAGTACACAGGAATGTGGGAAGGAAAGGGCAGGCTTACATCATACAGCCCCGCTGTATAATTGATGACTATTCATATAGAAGCAGTAATGACCCAGCAGACCAGGCACAGATCAGGAGACATGGAGTCCTGCTCTGAGCTCCTCCACATATCAAACATGGGATCCAGGGAGATCACTTTGTCTTTCTGTACATCTCTTTCCAAAATGCTCTTTGTTCTGTGCTGTCTGTGAGGATGGGGACCTTGCGTGTGCTCCCTGACACAGCAGTGCACACTGATGGCTTGGTCATAGAGAGACAAAACGTGCATGTGCGTGTCTTCATTGCAGACCCAGAAGTCTCATAAAGAGACAAATAACTTGCTTTTTCTCCTGAAAGGAGAACATCTATTTTTCAGCTATCAAAATACAAAATCATTCAACTGAAAAAAGAAGAAGACAATTTTTCCTTACTAAAATCTGTTGGGTTTAAGTTTATATTTTTTATTGTTTTTATTAATAACTTCCAGATGAATCTTTGAACTCTAAAACTTCATTTCAGAGTGAATTATATTGGCTGCCCAAGAAGTCCTCAAAAAAGCTCTAATGGAAGCAAAGACAAGGCCAAACTCCTTCTAATTTTCCTAAATTCCAGGGAAATGTATATCTGAGCCTACATTTCCCACTTCAGAACCACTTCCTCTCCTGGCTCTGGAGAGCAGCCTGAGCTTAAACATAGCTGAACTTTGGCAGCATCTACAGGCAAAGCGCTGCTTTGTTTCCAGCAATAACTGTCACTGCACGTTTCAAAAGCAACCAGAAAAGTGCAGCCCATGCCGAATATTACATTCAAAGCGATTTACTCTGGATGGGTCTGACTGCACTGTGCAGAGGTTAGCAACATGTTATGGAAACAAAGGTGGGGGGCCACACAACTTCAGGCTTTGCAAAGTGCCAACAAATCTCTCATTCAAGCAGAGCTCTCCAATGGCAAGAGTTGAGATATGGCAAGCTAAGGCAGCGTGGTGCTGGAAGTGTGCTTTCACTGCAAGAGCTGCAGAAATGTAGGCATGTCAGTCAGCTGAAAGGTGAGCTTAAAAATCCTAAAACCTGCAGAAGATCTAAACCCATTCCTTTTGCAGCTCTTGATAAACAGAGCAGGAGCAGATTGGTCTCCCGGCTTTCAGGATAACTGCTGCACGTTGTGCCTGCAGCGCTGCACCCCAGAAACATTCCTGCCACAGCGGGTTTCCCGGAGAAACCTTTCTTAAAATCCTTCAAAACAGTCGCACTTTAGCATCATCTACTGGGAGAGACGGGCAACTGACTGTGGCAGCCTGTGCCTGCTGCTGCCGCTCCAGCTCTGACACCACAAGCCCTTTCTCTTCAGAAGCTGCTTTTTAAGGGACAAAGCAACTACTCCTGTGCTAGTGAAAAACAGACTGGAATAAATACTTTCTACCTCGCTGCTGTTTCCTTATCCAAGACTCCGAGTCATGGCAAACAGAAGTAAATAAGAAGCCAGGAGGAAAGGAGCAGCTGATCTCACAGATTGGATTGTGCTGTGAATTTTGTCACAGCAATCTGAGGTCTGTTGCGGTGGTGCTCAGCGCCGTAGGGCTGTGCTATCTGCAGCACATGACATGCAAGACAATCTGAAATTTGCACTTTTCACCGGCAGCACCAGCCACCCAAAGATGTCGAAGTGCAATAATCCTGCCTGGCAGGCAGGTGTTATCCTTATATTGCAAGCAAGGAGATTTAAGGGCAAGAATCCCAGCAGCACTTAGATGCCAAACTCTTATTGACCACAAGCTGGGTGAATCACCTGAAACCAATAGGATTTCATACCTAAACAGCTTTAAAAATCCTGTCTACAGTGATTTTTCCAAGGTTCACAGGACAAGGGTATGAGAGCAGCAGCATCCAGATCTGAGGAGTCGCAATCCCTTTCATTACTGGACTGTGCTCCAACTTCATTTTTAAACTTCCATAACTGTCTTGACATCATACATGCCATAGCTCCCAAAAACACCGTGTCCCACATCTGGGCATGAGCTGCACCATTTCTGGTGGCCAATCCCTGTGTTGGTGGGCTTGCGGGAAGATTTTCCTCTGCTGTGAGCAGCAGAGGCTGGGCTTGGCCTGGCTGCACGCCTTCAGCCCCAAATAGCTCTGACTGGGCAGCCAGCTGCAAAACCTCAACCCCTGCAGACTGTTACAGCATTACACTTGATGTTATTCAGAAAAATGAAGTAACAGCTATGGTAGTACTCCATGTGTATAAAAAATATGGTATGTGCATTTTGGTATTAAGCTAGGTGACCTTTTAACTAGAGATTGAACACACTGACTCGTCAGACCTCCATAACGAAAGCCAGGTCTTTTAGATGTGGGGTCTGAAAGCTCCTGTAGATGCTGGAATACACAAGCTAGTTTTTCAGGATCCTCAACACGTGTAATCAGTTTAAAAATATCTGATTAAAATATCTTTGATAATTATTTTCCTTCAGTTTTAAAGAGAACTTCTCTGAAGAGTTCCTGGGTGGGTTCTATTCATTTTTCTTGCAATACATCCTGTCTCTGTTTGCACATGTCCTGGAAGAATTAGAGGCTAAGTGGCAAAACATCACAAGCCATTTATGAAGTTCACTGCAAATAAATGCTGAATACATGAGAACACACAACTCATGTACTTTGGAAAAAATGCTTCCTAATATCGGTAGTAGAAGCTGAATATCCAGGACACATCTCACTTCAGACACAGCAAAACTTGCAGTTTCCCTTAGCCACAAATTTCACTAACACTAACACTAACACTAACACTAACACTAACACTAACACTAACACTAACACTAACACTAACACTAACAAACACTCTGTATAAAATTCCAGGGCCTGAAGGTGCAAAAATCTTATTCTGGACTTTTTTGCACTGCAAATTGTCCCAACCAGCATCTGCCTTCATGTCTTAACTCCCAAGGAAATAGGGCCATCACCTACCATGTCTGGAAACAGCATGCCCTGAAAAATAAAGGACAGACTGCTCTTTCTCTGTCTGCCTTGCTATGCACAGATTCCTCTCCCAAGATATTTTGGATATTTGTGAGCAAGATGTAAGGAATACTCCCCAGCTGCTTGTCTTGAAAGATGCAACTAACATTTCACAGCTGTTGGTGGCCAGCATGAAGCAACTCCCACCTCACAAAACCCCACCACAGCTCTCCAAAAACCCAGCAATGGAGAGGCACTGGGACTGGCTTTTCTTCTTCCATACAGTCAGAGTCTATGAATCAAATGTGTTGGCCTCCTGCTAACTCCACTCTATATTTTTACCAATAGGATTCTTTTTAAATATTAACAATGGCCCTCACTGGGTGCTCTTCATAGTTGGTGGGTATAGTATATGAGGAACTCCAACACTCCTGTTAGGTGAGGGACCATAAGTGAGTAGACAGGAACTTTTCTGAGATTGGTCATTTGGTACCATGGTGTATAATTTAGCAGAGAAGGGCAGAGAGAAGAGTTGACCACTCCTGCTGTCTGTGTTCCACGCTGGACATAAAATAGGTTCTGCTGTGAGGGAAGGTGGAGGAAGAACTAGTCCTGCCCTCTTCCCCCCTCTTATACACATCCATTAACAAGACCTTGGGCCTTTCTCTATTAATATGGCTGTGGGTCAGTTTGCTTCTGTATATCTGCTTTGCATTTCATTAAACTGCCTCTGGGCTTGCGAGGATGAGGGTGGTCTCCTGACCCACACATCTTCCCGAATGGCAGAAAGCAAACATCTCCAGTGATGAATTGCTACCCTGATCCCATCAGGACCTCAGCTGTATTTGGACACATCCAGTATTTAAGCACCTCAGTCAGCCTTATCCCATGAATGCTTGAAACTCATTGAGGTTTACCTTCTAACCTTGCCACCATTTCCCCTTCTGCAGCATCTAATCAATGCTCTGACAACTTTGGGGCAGCCAGAGGTCAGCACTGAGGAAAATAACAAGGAAACACGGTTGTGCGCATGCACAGACACTCACTGCTTGTTTTCCTCCGCTGCCTCTTTACAGTGCTAACTTTAACTCTGTGTCTAAGTTTTTCCATCTGCAAAAACATCTCTTTTTTGCGAAGCTCTGTGGAGGTCTCTATTCTTAGTGCTGTTATGCCAACATGTAGCTGATTTGACTAATTCTGCAGTACCATTCTGGAATATTTCAGGTTTAGATTTTATACTTTTTGTGACCTTAAGGAGAAATAAACAAGATAAAAATACTGGAGTTTTGGATGCAAATGTACTTCCCAAGTTATTGATACGTTAGGTTTATTTCATGTGTACTGCTTCAGATAAAATATATATCCAAGTACAAAGATGCCAAAATGTGGCTTACTGGATGGCTGAAAAAGGAAGGATGGCATGGTTGAAGATAATTTAAAAGTTCTGGTAATGGCACGAGACCTGATTGGCCTCTTCCTGCTTACGGATAGTGATTTTTGTTGCATGCCCTGGCTGGGTTTTTACGTCCTCATTTACTTGAGATCCCATGCTAACACAGTGAGATGTTTAATGCTGTTTATTTCCAAGTCAGCTGAGGTCTTGCTGCTATGAAGGGATGGGCCAGCATGCAGCTCTGTGCTCCATGAGCTCCTCAGAACCAGAGCCAGCTCCAGGCCTCAGCCAACAGGGACATTCCCATGCCTGGAGCTGGACAAAGCCCCAAGAGTGAAGCACATCCAGCCCACTGTCAGACACACAGGCAGCAACAACTACAGCAGGTGAAGGAGATGGAAATAGCAGACTACAGCTCCTTCACAAACATTTGAAATAAGAAACCTATGGTTATATTAGATGATATCATGCCCATGGGGATCCTGTTGGGTTACAGGTTAGGAGATGTTAACCATGGGATCAGAAGGGCATGGCCTCCACCAGCACCAAGAAGCCACATGTCCTCACCCTGTTGTAGGACAGCTTCATTCCTGCTTTACTTTGGGCCCCACTCTGAGGTCCTCAGCAGATCTCTAAAGCTCAACCCACAGAAGGTTACATGGCAGCCCAGAGGCTGTATCCTGCTGAGAAAAAGCTCGTTTAAGCCTTGGCCAATTTAATCATCCAGAGAAGTCCCTTGCCAGTTTTGCTGTCACACTAGCTGCCATGTCCTGCTGTCACACACCTATGAGGCTGTCTACCAGCCCCAGCAGCCAGCTTCTCTTCATCCACATTTTGCATTTTGCACTGGTTTATTTAGCATGAAATGTAGTTATACAATCATCAGCACTACAAAACCAACAGAAAAAGTTTCAGCAACTATAATCTATATTGTGACCACAGAGAACTAGGAAAATGTAAATGGGTGCACACACATACACACACAGAAACCTTCACAAAAACATGTGAGGAGTTTTGTGCAAAGACTGGCCTCTGGAATTTGTGTATTGCTTTATGTAACTGCAATATATACAAACTACAGTTCAGATTCTTGCTACCTTGACTTTTATCTCATTTATGCAAAATCAGTTCGGTATTTTCAAGTTACACATAGAAGCAACTGTACCAATGCAGAGAAAAAGAAAAAAGCCTCCTGCTCAAAATGGTTGCAGCACGGTTGAGATTCAGTAGAAACTAGAGAATATTTCTCCACATTTATTTTAAAATTTTGCTCTTTTTGACTCCAAATAGGTCTGGAGATGTCTAAAACATTTCAGGAGAAGCATCTTTTTATTATTGACTTAGATTTGGTGAAGTACTCTTTAAAAACAGATCTTATTTCTTGTCTTTTTTGTTGTTGTTGTTGTATTTCCAGCACGGCAAGAAAATACTTGCCCAAAATACTAAAAAAGGAAAACCTCTTGAGACAGCCTGCTCTTGCAAGATTTCCATCCCAATATTTACAGGCCCAGAAGGTCCAGATAAGCTTTGGATGTGCATCAAAGCTCCTGGATGTCTGTCCAAACCAAGCACAAGCTCTGAGCCTTTTGAAGTTTGTCCATCACTAGTTATCACATCCAATTCCACCCCTTTTATAAGATGAATTATAGTCTCTGTCTTCAGGAAGTTCTTTTGCTCAGTGACTCTTGATTTTCCACAGAGGGATATGTAGAATTTCACTAATGTCTATACCAGTCTTTCAAAAGTAGTCACACCCCTATCATTTTTCAGCATTTAAGTGCATTTTCCTTATTTAAAACCTGAGACAAAGCCCAAGTTCATGCTTCCGATTATTACCTTGACAAAGCATCTGCAGAGCTGAGTCTGTGGGTTCAGAGACCCACTGAGGTACCGGTTTGGCCTTTCACCGTTGGGACCAAGGCTCAAGTTCATCCTGCACTCTGGAGTGAAATACGGTCAGCAGTTTCAGCTCAGTCCCCGGTGAACAGTAGCTCACACAATAAAACTATCATACCTAATTCAGCACAACTGGCAAGCTTTTGAGAGAAGGGCCTTGCGTGCGGGCTGATTTACGTGTTAACCCACCAGAAGGTAGTCCCTGTAGGTCAGGTGTGATGAGGTCATTGACAGGGCAGTAGCGATGAAGTTTCTGACTGTAAATTCACCGTGTTTCAAAAGTGGTAACAGACAACTATAAACAATTTGGATAAGTATCCCCTGTAACTCAAGAAAAATATTCTTACTTTATGTACTGTGTAAAGGATTGCCATGAGCTTTCTTTTCTTTCCTTTCCCTTGCCGTATGTGTAAACTAAGGCTACTAGAACAGATTTGCTCTCCACGTTGACTATCTTCTTAGTACTTTCAAGTTCATTTGCAAAATTTGGTGGAGATTGCTTCAATTAGGGTCATCTGGTCATGTATCCCTTGATCCTTTGATCACCAAGGCAGAAATACCATGTTGGTAATCTCTGGGCTACCATTTGGGTTAATGAATCGGCTTGACTTTAATTCCAGCCCAGATGTAATCTTTTATAGCTTAATGATTTGTTCTAACATGAACTCCAATTGAATGTAAACAGTTTCTTTATTTAGAGTGAAAAATCTTTTTTATAACTTGCTTTTCTTCCTAATTAATTCTAGAGCAATTAAATCAAACCTTGATCTGTGGCAATCAAGATTAAATCATAGTATAGGTTAGGCTGCTAATATCGTCTTTGAGTTCATTATTATCAAGGCTAACAGTAATCAGCAAAGGAAGGAGAAACTGATGTAGCGAGGGTTGCAGATCTGAGGACTTGCTCTCGTTTTTAATAGCTGATCTGATTTAATGTATGATAATACTTGTACTTATTTAGTAACTGTTTTCCAAGGAACTCAACATACTCTCCCAAAGTTAATTTATTCTCACAACACTGATGCGCGGGAGGTAAATATTATCTCCTAGGGACACAGAGAAGTTTTGGGGCATAGAAGAATTATGAGTTGTGCACAGTTGCAGTCTGGGGCCCAGATCTCAACTCCATTAACAAATCATAAGCCAGGAGCCTCATTGTGGTATCTAGTTCTGACAAGGAAGGTAAACGGCACCTCATCCACAAATACTCACAAAACATCCTGAGGAAAATGGACTTGTTGGCCATTGTATCCATGCAATTCTCGGAGTTAAAAACTGTCTGTGCTATTAGCTAGCCACCTCAGTAGGTGTCCCTACATCACAGCTCCTCACGACGACCTGCCATTTTGCCAGGAAGGATTTGCATTCCCAGAGATTAAGAAAGTTTGTTTGTAAGTTATTAACAGGATGAAGGCTGATGAATTAGACCCATGTTATAGTTCTTCTTAGTTCTGCCTAAATAATCTGGCTTGTCCACACTACCACATACCTTGTGACTTCTCTGCAAATCATACCAAGGTCAAAAGGACAATGAAAAGAACTCTTCACAGCCTTGATGTCCCAAATCAAGGCACTGAGGTCCCATACCAGCCCCAGCTGAACCAGTTACCTGACTGCATCTCTGTATGAAAATCTGCTATCTCATGCTGTGGCAGATTACTTCCGACTGCGGGAAACTCCTGCCCATTTGGGTCGTCTCTGCATAGTTCAGCAATGGTGTGGAAGGGACTGAATCACCCAAGTTCAACTCCCATCAAGGAAAACACAGGAAAGCATCACAGTGTTGTTTGTACTCCGGTTATATATTAGCTGAAAAAAAAAAAAGAAAATTAAAAAAAATTACAGCAGTGCCATTTCCAATTCAGTGTTATGCTGGAAAGGTTGCAAATTAATTAGAATTATGCCTTCTTTGTGCCAAGTGATAATTTACTGCAATTAATTATCAAAAGATCTACTGCTGTCAATTACGGTACTTGCTCTTTGCGGGGGGAGAAGCTATTTACGTATAGCTGAATTCTGCTACAAAGTTCCATGTTACTTTTATTGTTTTCAATTAAACTATCATCATTTGCTTTCCCTCTGCCAAACAAAATAAAGCCTTGTTAAGAACTAATCATGCTACTGTGACCTTTTTTTTAAATCCAAACACTAGCTAGACCTGCACTGAGTCAACACTCCTATTGTTACACCTGCAAATTGTACATAGAGAGGAGCATACTTCAGAATTAATGAGCACAGCTGTGGTCTCTCTTACATTCAACACTTGTAAAATAGACCTCTTTAAAGTGCCATTATCACAATATTGATAGAGTTATTTATAGTACTGCAAACGTTCCCAGTCATAACAGAGTCCTTGTTATCCCCCACAGCAGTTCATGTTGTTGCCATCTCCTGGACTCATTCCACAGTATGCGATAAGGCACCAGGTGGACAATCCTTCACAAATGAACTATAAAAGACATTAGGAAAACTTCTACATAAGCAAGTTTTATAGCTGGGAATAGGTCAAGCTGTCAAGATCCAGCCTGTGTAAGACTTGTCATCTTCCTCTACCGTGTGATTTCCCATATCGTTAAATGATATATATGTGAAATGAAATTACAGGCGCCTCAAGCTGCAAATTATCTGGACAGTATTGTCCAAATTAGCGCTGTTTTTT
This sequence comes from Coturnix japonica, assembly GCF_054131305.1. Taxonomy (NCBI): domain Eukaryota; kingdom Metazoa; phylum Chordata; class Aves; order Galliformes; family Phasianidae; genus Coturnix; species Coturnix japonica. The sequence continues at coordinate 26,374,032 of NC_140673.1, forward strand.
GCAGTTACTAGTACTGTTTTATCATAACTCAGTAAAACAGATGTAAGTTCAAATTCTTGGTGTCAGTCGCTGAAAACAAATATCACAGGTGCCAACTTTGGTTGCTAAGGGAATGCAAGCTTTATGGGCTTCACAGTATGTGTGCAAACAGCTAGAGATTGTCCAAGGCAGAGGTTCTGCTGTCAGCAGGAAGGTATTTGCCTTTTTCGGGTGTCCTACTAGTCAGCTTGGGCTCCTGACATGCTGAATTACCAGCCAATCTGATCCAAACAAAGGCAGCAGGAGACCTCATCACAGCAAGAAGTTCTCCCACCTTGTAACTCCAACACTGAGCTTTTATTTGTGATATTACTCCTATTGCAATCTTTCGTATTATTCTATGGTTAGGTTTTGTAATGTTTGGGTCTGTGTCCTTCTGAAGATCAGGATGTGTCTCCAGAGCCAGCAGACAAGTGACTGTGGAATTCAGCACAACTGCTGCAGCCATATGAGGATTTCCACATTCTGCAACCAGCTGTGTCTTGAAAACAGTAATGGATGTCTTGAACTCAGCCTCTTTTGTAGACAAGTCACAAAGTTCTGTCATTGTGGGAACACTAGAGGTCACAGATTGAGGATGAGCATGGCCATTTTCATGTATTTTCCCTCCTGCTCATGCAAGTGGAGGAGGAACAAGACAAGGCAAGTCTTGAACCTTGCAGCTATTACCACTAACAGCTTCACTCCCTCTTTCTCATTCCAATGCTTTACTTCTCCTGTTATAGGGCAGGAAATAACTTTGCTTCTGATGCATTTTCTCTTACCCAAGACAAACCATTTTATTGTAATTCTCCCTTGGTTTTGGAAAGAATTGCAGAAAAACCACAAGTCTCTGAAGAGTACAAATTCAACAAACACATTGCTACTTATGAGTTATTTCCCCAGATCTATCTTTTTCATATCTTAAGTGCTTTGCAGCTAAAATATCAGCTCTAAAATAAACTAATATTCTGGTTTTGCTCTAAATTTAAGAGAATACTTGCATTGTACAAGGCAGCTCAGAGAGCTCACCTAGCAGTGCTTTACTCTCAGGTGTTATTCATTCAGATCTCATGCAGGCAAGTAGACTTGGGTTGTGATTACCAGCCGATAGCAGTCTGGTTTATGTGAAATCATTTGCCAGCTGTCCTACATGCCTGGGGAAGAGAAGAAGGAAGGTAGCTCTTGCTTTTCTTAAGGTGCAGGGGAAAAGGGCTAGGTATTCCTATACTAAGTCTTAAATTGTCTAATTCCTCCTGGTTGGTGTGCTCCTACTTCGCTGAGAAATCTCAGCGAGGATTTGAGTATTTATATGGTTATTTCTGAAGGTTCTTTTGATATCTGATGTTTCAAAGGCCTGATCTTTATCCATATCTGATTTGCTTCTTTTTTTTTGTTTTTTCTTTGTTGTTGTTGTTTTTTTGTTTGTTTTTCTTATGAAGGATTTCTGTTTTTACTGATGTTTGTGGCTTGTACCTATGCATGGTCTCATCATAATTTTGAGCATCTCTGATTCTGTTACAGTGTTTATGCTCGGCTATATCATGATAGGAGAAAAAGCACGAGAAAGAAAAGGGAAAAAAAAAAAAATCGAAGTTTTCTAGCTAGTTGGGATCTGGAGGTTTCACATTTTGAGTTGCTTTTCAGGATTTCAGAAATGTTGTTTTCCCAGAAGAAACAAAGGCCCCTTGTAGTATGGGGATGAGGAACTGTAGGGAAGTGAAAGAGAGAAGGCTGGTAACTATGGCAGTCACCTGGGACCCTGCTCTGCCATTTTCCTCTGAACGAGTGACCTTGTTACAGAAAATGGCTCTTCTAGAACAGTGCTCTCCTCTATGGAGAAGCCAGGGCTGAGCTGAAGCAGGAGGCAGAGCTGTGCGTTGATTTTTTGTTTCCATAAACTTACTGAGGAATGGCATACAACTTTGGTGCACATGTGATTAAACTAATCTAGTTAAAATCAGAAAAGGATTTCTCATAATTCAATTGGAGTTGTTTTTAATGTTTGGACTTTGGTCAAGGACAGCTTTATTGATTGAATTTAATTGCATATATTTTCCTGTCCATTTATTGAAGCCTATTTTTCAAGTCACTTGAGAGGCTGCTAACATTTCAGAAAGGGGATATGCCAAAGCATTGCTTTAATTCATTATCTTTTGGACATACGGTAGTTGCTACTTGGCCCGAATTAAATCCGTTAGAGAATGTGATAGCATAATTACTTACAGGTATCCAAAACTGCTTTTAACCGAATTCTCTAGGAGGTTATACATAAGATTTGCGTTGCCCTTACATTGAATGCAAATGTCTGGGATTTCAATGATAAATAAATACTTCAGCAACCGAGGACAGATTTTTCTTGTTTCCATATGTTGCTGACGGACTGAAAATCTTGTGAGGTCTTTATTTTTCCTTGGTATATAAAATAGAAGTCTTTTACAAATTAGTTCGGTAACTCTTTCAAAATGTATAAACACAATGACCCTTGAGGTAAAAAAGAAACAGTCTGTGATTTTGACTTGCTTTATTCTTTCAAACCGTGCTCAATTCTCGGAGATTTTCTAGACAAAACTGCACATTAGCTAGATTACTTCACAGCGCGTTCCAATGACATAAAGTCTATCGACTTCCAAAAGTTAATGTCATCCTGCCTCAAATCCCAGGCAAGTGCTTGATGTTCCCAGGCTGGAAGGATGGCTCCCATGGACTGGAAATCACTGTAGGAGAGGGCAGCAGCTGTGTTACCCCACTAACAGCACAGTGGTGGGAGCACTGCTCCTGGTAGCTCTGTACCTGCTGTCCATACCTCCTTCCTACATACCTTTACACTCCATCACATCTTCCTGCCTTCAAGATTTCCTCAGTCTAGCAAAGAAATTGTGTGCATGCACGTCTTTAAGTACATGGGAGCTGTTGCTGACACTCATGGACCCACCCAAGTGTTGGGCTTAGTTCTCTGTGCGCTGAATGTAACTGGCATCATCTCAGTGTTTATGAAAACTGGAAGTGGCAGGAGTTGTAGCTGATACAATTGTGTTCATTAATAATGGATCTAAGCAGAAAATGTGAATCTAACTACAAAACCTCCAGCATGAAGTGTTTTTCAGGTATCTGACTACTTTATAGGGAGGTGCATAGGGTCAGACTTGATTTAGTTTTGAAAACCGCAAATTGGAGGCAGTTCAGGCTTCAAGTCTTTCCCAATTAAGAAAGCACAGTGCTTCTTGAAGTGAGGGAAATGCTCCCCCAAAGAGCCCAGGTTTTCACTTCTCCTTACATTAGCTGTGCAGCTAACAAGCACAGCTGAAGTGCCTGATGTCTGCAGTACCTCCCCTCCCTGCAGAACACCTGACATTTAAATATTGTCTAACCCACAAAAATTTTACTTAGGAATCCAGTGATCGTATCTGGTTTAAAAAAAAAAAAAAAAAAAAAAAGACAAAAACCAAAAAACAACCCAAGGAATTCCTTTCACAAGGAGCTGAACTGCAGATGGTTATGCGATTTGAGGGCCACTGAACATCAACAGTTTCACCAACTGAATCGGAATTACAGAAACACCTGCATGACTGCATCTGCAGACTCAGCTAAATTATGCTTCCATCCAGCCACATGACATCTAACGCATAATTCTTCTGCATTTTAATCAAATGCATTATAACGTCAGTATAAAATTTCAATATGAATGCACCTTAATGTAAGAGTAACTAACGGCTGCCATCCATTAGTACCAGTTAAGGGACATACTTCCTACTAGGCAATGAGGGTATGGCCATTTTAACTCATTGTCTGATTTGTGAATTACACCCCATTGCACATGAAGGGGAGATGCTCACAGGACACCAGCAGGGGTGCAAGATCGAGAGTGCAAGAGTTGGGAAATGTTTGAAGGGAGGCTGTGGGGCAAGGTTCTCAACCCCCTGCAGTGGGACAGGTTGGTGTGTGCTACCCAAGTGGAGACAGTTCCCTATAAAACCTGCACTGAGTTTGGCAACTTAATGCTTAAAAAAGGAAACCTTCTGTTGAGCGTGTGCAAACTCTGAGCTTGTAAAGGCTTTTCAGATTTGATGGATTTTCAAGGCTACTGTGAAGCATCTCTTAAGAAATGGCTGATGTAGGCCAATCTCCCAGTTATTGCTTCAGACCATGATGTCGACAGGGCTTTTCAAGGACAAACTGCCAGAAACACTGAAACATTTTTTCTAGTGCCTTTCTTTAGAGATAGATGAATTGGCTCGGATGAAAAGAATTCCAGAAAGAAATCAGCCTGACAAAAACATGAAGTGTGGGGAATGTCCTCTAATTGCTAATACCTGGTGAAGTTATGAGCACTGAAAATCAACTTTGTAAACAGGAAGCGTTGGGCAGCCTTGGGTGACAGAAAGCACTGTGAGTTACCACTTGCTGAATTTGCTGAATGCGCCAGTTGGCTTTTTCATGAGCTGTGCCTATGGTTTGGCCTTCAGAAGCATGTCCCAGTGCCCATGGACTGAATTCAATATAGCTGTTATATGAGGCTCTGCCTGTGGTGTAGTTCTATTTGGGGCCAGATCTTCTGGAAAACGGATACTATCATATCATGTTACTCCTTTATTGGCACATTCACACTTCTAGGACCAGAAAAAAAAGCCAGAAAGCATACAGTGAGGTAGAAAGTGAAGATTTAAACTAAGTAAATTTGTTCTTGAGAGGCTGGTATTGAAATACAGTGCTTCCTGCCCATGTTTGGCTTTACTTCAGTTCACTGGTCCCTAGTGCGTCCTGAATTATAGCTCAGCAAACATCACCAAGGATCATACACTTAAAAAAATAATAAAAAAATCCACCTAAAAAATCTCCCAGGTGTGGCTTAAAGGCAGAAAACCTCCTGAGTGAAGAAACTGACAGACTGTATCTTGACTTGATCATTTCCCCTTTCAGATGTGGACACATGTTCAGTACAAATTACTCTGAAATGAGTCATTATTTTCCTATAGCTAACAAATAATAATGATTCAACATTTGCATGTCCCTGAATTGCAGTGGAGTGGGATTACAGATGGCACAAGATGCATTAGTTTTACAAAACATATTGAAGATTTCAACTTTGTGACGGGAAGTGTTCTGTCATCGCTTAACTTATATGCATGTGAATACCAGCATAGTGGGGAGCCTGGAGATATGAGAACCACTGAAGATGCAGAAAATAGGTACACAAAAGTAAAATGCAGATTTTCAAATCTCATCTTCACGTTAATTTTCATAAGAACTGACCAGCAGAGGTCCAACCATCCTGTCCAGAAAGTCTATGATGGAGCCCCAGACAGAACCCAAATTGTGTTCATACATTAAGTCCCACTGGGAAGCATTAGTGGGAGCTGCAACCATGTATGGATGTGTGAAGAGCCCCAATGGGAGCTCTGTAAGGTAGCGTGTGGCTATGCAGACATCATTTCAGTCACCACAGTAAAATAATCTACAGGGAGAAACCTAGAAGAATGCTGTGAATAAATCAGATAATTTAAAGAAACTGTCACATAGCGGAGGTCAAAAATGAAACAGGAAAATAAAAACAGTGTTAGAATCCATTCACTGAGCTACAGAGTAAGCAAGGACTAGTCTTTAGAAATTAAATGGCCAGGATTTTTGGAAATGGATCACTGCTGAGTTCTCTAACTTGGAGGAGAGCATCAGCATGACACAGCAGCAAGGGGCCAGCAACCAGAAGTTCCAGGTACCTCTGCACCTCTCCTGTCAGAAGGACGCTTCCCCCAGAGAAACAGCAGTCACAGCTTCCAAAATCCCTCCTCGCTTCTACCGATGCTGACCACTGCAGCTGCATAAATAAATGCTAAAGGACATCATTTGCCTACTTAAAACAAGAGGAGCTACTGAAAGATATAAAGGGCTAAGAACTTTACCCCAATCCCTAAGAATTTTGTTTCTTTCTTTTATTATTACAGAAATGAGGGACATGGCAGAAAGGGCTCACTGACAAGGCATGAGTTAAGAAAAGCTCTGATAAGTATTGCTCTGCTGAAGAATACAGTACATGAAATGGTGGCAGCTCTGCAATAGGTCAGTGATAATGATGCTCCTGAGGTTATGCTACACTGACAGCAACCCTATAAATGTCAAGGCCTTGCAGAATCTCCCTGGGAAAAGCTTCCTGCTACCTGACAAGCCTCTGGCAGCCATTCTGCTGGGCAACAAAAATCTTTAAAGAGCTTGTTCTCTTTCTGCAGGCAAACTTCAGGGTTTTCCCTGAAGCCATTGCCTAGTTGGAAATCCCGCTGTGGTTTGGAGGATACCAGTCTCACTTGCACTTAGATGAAAGAACAAAACCTTTCCTGACAGTTGCACATAAATAGGTGTAATGAACAATGAAATCATCAGTTAACAGAACAGACAGCAAACATTGCTGGAGGGTTTTAGGATGGTGATAAGAACCCATATGAACAACCTAAACTGGTGGAATACGGAGTGGATGATAACTAAATAATGTGTATAAATCAAGTCTAATTGCAATCACAATCACTGGTTTCTATTCCTTGTTCTGGTGCCCATCAGCCACTTGAATTGGAAGTTCTTACAGAGTCTGTATGTCCGTGTGTGTCTCACTGGCTTCAAACTCAGGTGCAAATTGTTCCAGCAATACTGCTCTGGTACATCTGAGGCAAAGCAATCCATAAGGCTGACAGTGAAAGCTCTTATCTTGTGAGATGTCCTTTTCCAATGGTCACTGACCAATAGCCAACTTATTAATCACGGTAAACCAAGCTTGTTGGGTCCGTGCTGGCCAAAGCACTTGAGAGAAGACAAAAGGCATCGTGTTCCAGCTGGCACCTGCAAGTAATTACACATGGCGATAGAGGTACGCGAAAGAACATTCTGAGAACTGATGCTAAGAAGAAAGGTGCATTTCTTTTTGGAACAGACTGAACTATTTTCTGATCTCTAGGTGCCTTAGGGTCTTAGAAATCAAAGTAAATAAAATCACTTGCCAGATGTTCATCTGGAAAAGTGACAGATCTCAAGTTACTTTTCACCAGTTCTGGAAGCTGATTTCACTTCCCATGCTATACTGTGTTTTATAAGGCTATTTTATCAGCAGTGGTGCGGGGCAAATGCTCCAAAATCATAAGAAAACTGAACCTGGGGGCCCACCTTTTTTCCCAAAGCATCTTATCTACCGACCACCACATCTTTCAGTCTGTCTCCAGTGTGTGAGGATATCAGGACACATACAATGCATAGTAAAAACCAGACATGCAGATTTAGGAGAATCTAAAATGTGGTGGCCGACGCTTTCCTGAAAACATCCTGAAGAAAGGAAGGAAGAAGATAAGAAGATGACTCTTCTGGACAGTACCAGGCAGACACGGCCAGGTAGGAATACTTTGAGTTATGTTCATGTTTGGTGAATATGTATTACATTGGTGGTGTATGAATGTTAGTGAATGCTGCTCAGGAAGGAAGCACTGGAGATAAATTCACCCTAATTATTAACAGTCAGAATGCATGATGCTTTCGTGAGATTTCTTAAATCTGTTTTGATCAAATTTATCATCAGAAAGTGCTTTTGTTCTACACCAATATAGTAGGTATCTAGAAATTTTAACTTCACAGAAGTAAAGAGATATGACAATGTATTCTGTCTTGTTTTCTAGAGCTTCACTTCTGGAAGATAAACTATCCCCATCAACCACTTTCCATTGAATGAAAGGAGGAAGACCAATTTATGATCACAGCTTGAGAAATAAGTCTCCTTCATATCATACCACCTCATCCTGGATCTGACAGTTGTTGCAAAGATAAAGAAATCCCTCAGACTGCGCCTCTCCCAGCAAATCATTTCACCTTGTGTTTCATTTTAACTTTCTGAGTCGATCTGTGGGACATTTTCCTGCATAGAGTTAATTGCCAGCATCACTGCAAGCTCAAAAAGGCAGGTCAGCAGCCATGGGATTGATCCCTGCCTTAGTCCCTGAGACCATCTAGCTGTCCGGGCTCTGCTGTCACTGATGTTTCTGTGCCCTCCCAACTTCTTGCATCTGAATTACCATTTAATAATGCTGCCCAATGTCATTTTTTGCTTTGGCTTGTTATTGAATTACCAGTATCTCTGGCCACCTCCATCTTTAACATTGGTAGAAACAACTGACACCTGGTAGTTACATTTCATGGGCTAACATGCTCAAGAGCAGAAAGGGTTGTGCTGAGCTTTTACTCTGACCTCACACACAGAATCAGCTTATGTTTTTTGATTTTATAGCACTTAGATCCCAGTTTTCATCTCACCTAGCAGGTATTCAGGCAAATTTGAGCTGCATATAGTCTGAATTTAGGCAGAAGGCCCCCAAGAAGATGCTGCATCTGAAGGAAATCAGATGAAGCCTCCGCTTCTCTCCCTTCTGCAATACACTGAGCTAGGACCAGATGCAATGTGTGGTGGTGCTGTAGAGCCTCCAAATGTCTCATGATTGATCATGGCTATGGCAGTTCTTGAGCTTTTCAGAGGGAGGAGAGAGAAACATGTTTGTAGAAAGCAAAGGATGCATAGAATACATGTCTGGGAACTGCTGAGGCAGGTGGGTAAGGTCACAGAGGCAAAAAGCTGTGTGAGCAGCAGGACAAGTAACTATCAGCATTTTCTCATGGAGATCGATTGCTGAGGCAGTACAGCTTCAGAGAAAGAGGTCTGTGGTGAACTGTCAGCCTAGTATTATGTCTGTGACCTGCTCTGATGCAGGACTGTCTTATTCACACTGCAAATAAAAGAGAATTCCAGGCAGGAGATTCCCTGGGCTGCAGTCACTGCTTCTCCTTCACTGGCTCCAGGAACCAGCTGCTTCCAGCCAGCAGGCAGCAAGGGGCAACCTGTCTGCAGCATGGCGCTGCCTCTCAGTGCTTTCCCGTGGCTCCACATCCGTGTGGAAACTCAGTCCTTACCTTTTGAAATAATTTGTTATTACAGAAACATGAACATATTATACCTGCACACCTGGCCTGTGTCTGTAGAGCCCACGAAATGTGTTAGACTTGTTATTACTTGATTAGTCCTTTGCACAGCTGTACGTTCCCGCTCCCAAACACTTAAGAAACATTTGTGTTGATGTGCACAGACTCACAGCTTTGAAGGCTAGAGAAAGTCCCTTGATATACTACAAATCACTGTGTGCTGTCGCGCCGGCATTAAATGTATTAACTTGTGTTTGGTTACAGCAGTTCTTCTGGTGTACTTTGAAAATGTCAAAAACCACAGTATCTACTTTGTGCCTTGCAAGCTCGCCTTCAGCCATTTTTGCTATTCAAATCTAACTTCTCTCTTGAATTTGCTCGTCTGGCTTGCAGATATCCATTCCTCTCTGAAAGATTAAGAGTTTCATCAATATCTAGCAGATGCTTCCAGAGTGATCTCGCAGATACATCCTTGCACATTATACCCATGTCACGTCTCAGTCTTCTTTCCAGTAAGCTAGGCAGATTGAGTGCTTTAAGTCTTTCACCATTAAGCACTTCCTTCAGCCCTGAAATCCTCTCTGTGGCTCTTTTCTGTATCCTCTCCACTTTTCCAACAGTCTTTTAAAACTGCGAGCACCAGAAACTGCATAATCTTATATTGTCTGTATTAAAACCAATTGTGTTTGAATGGGCTCAGCTCATCAAGCAATTGAGATCACTTGGAGTATCATTCTCATCATTGTCTGTCACTCCACCGATGTTCCTGTCATCCTCAAATTTATCAGCTGTGAATTTACAGTGTTTACATCCAGCTCATTGAAGAAAACATTAACTAGCATCTGACCTGATGCTGATCCTGGTAAAACTCTCCCATTTGATAACGCTTCCTGATTCATAGCTAGCTTTTAACAGGCTGTTAGCCAATTCCTAATCTAATTAGTGCATGCTCTGTTGCTATTTCTAATGTTTTTTGATCAGAATATCACACAGTGTTAATTCTAATCTCCATAAAAAATGAATATCGCATCTTTTCATTGACCTTTATCATTCAGTCTTTACCTTCATCATGTTATTTGATGCGCCTCATCAAAGAAAGAAATTGGGTTTGTCTTATAAGGCTTATTTCTCCTAAAATTGTATTTACTACCATTAATTATATTTCCATTCTTTACTGTTTCGATCCCGTGGCGGTTATTTCAGTGTAGGGTAACAGCCAACGATGTGTTACAGGCCTGTCTGTGCGGTCTGTGCCCATTATAAACCCAAGCAAAACTATTCCTTGAACCCGCTCCTTGGAAACTGGTACTCCTCATAGTAGCGGCTCGTTGTTTATCTATATTTATATCATCAGGTGATTAAGCGTGGCTACTTGCCATGCGTGAGCTGCAAACAAACTAGTGCACTGTGTGTGTTCTATTCCTGGCCTCTGCTTTCCAAGTGCTTCCCAGTGACCACCGGTACAGAAATCATTGCAACCCTACAGCTCCAGAGAGAGCTCCGTGCCTCCTGAAGCGTGCCTTAGGAGAACACCATGAAAGGGACGGTGATGAAACGTCAGCTATCATGTAACTATCTACAAATGTTAGATTTCTACAAAGTGATTCCGCTGAATTGTAATTAAGGGTTTGAAAGTCGAATGATTTTAAGTGCTAGTTTTAATTACCGCTTGGTGAACTTTAGTGTGTTAGAATTGTCACAACTTTCCTTTAGAATTAGTGTCAAGCCAGGCAATACAGTGGGAAATTATTAACTCATACTTTGGTTCGGCAATTATCTGCATTACAAGGTTTATGCAATTAGCTGTTTAAGATGTCATTATATTTTGCCATCTGGTACACAGGAGTTTATGCATATGAACAGGCACGTGTTGAAGTGATTTTCACTATATGACTCTTGATCTCAACCCAAATCATCACTATAATGAGTGGAAGACACAGTGTACAGTACATTAGTGGCAGGTGCATACTATCAACTTCATTTTAATAGAAGACTTTCATGTTTCCATTTTTAAAGTATTCTGCACAAGTGCTGAAAAATTAATTGCTCGTTTGCAATTTAGCAAAAACTGAAGACATGTTATTGCTAAATGCTAAGGAAGATCAGTTTTCAGCAAAGAGGCCACTAATTTAAGTTCTTTCCATCTGTAACTTTGGGCCAATTTCTGCTCGAGACTATAAGGAAGTCTCACTGAAGTTCAGCTTAAAACGTCCCCTCATTTCACAGTGAACATGGTGATAGTCTCAGGGCACTGAAGCCATTGCAGAGAGAGCTGCAAGGATGCCTTCAAACACCCAAACATCCCACATACAGCAACCTACAATGCCACGGGTCTCAGCCCATGTGCACGGTGCTCTGAGCCACGTCCTCACTCTTCCTCCAGCCCCATCTGACCGCATGGCTTTGCCTGCTGGCTCACAGCTGAGGCATAGATTTAAAACTGGGGAGGAGAAAAGGTATTGCTGTCAACAAGGAGATCGCTGCTGCCAGGCAGGACAAAATGTAAATATTAGTAATGACATCACTGCGCACTTAGATAATACCTGATATTTCTGATGCATACTGAGTCTGGTGTTCTAAAAATATTGGGTATCTTTAATTTATTTAATTGCATGCAGATATTAGCCTCGTTTGACACAAGGAGAATGGGCTCTGCAACCGCAGGAGACCTGCACGGGAAAGCTGCGCAGAGCCATCAGCGGGACTGTATTCGAACAAGCGTCAGCGCTGTGCCCTATAAGCAGGGCTGTAGCTGCAGTCCTATTGTTTAGCTGTAAAAGCATTCAGTGGTTTGGGGCAGGACGAGGGTCGGGCGTTAGGGAGCGGAGAGGACAGTTCCAGCCACTTTCTCCTCCCAGATTTACTAAGTGCTAAAAGGACAGCTCATAACGCAAGTTGTGCTGCCCTGTTGGCAAATCACATTTCAAAGCAGTACGTATTGTTGTGGGTTCTGGTGCGATGTTTGAGGCACTGCTGGTTGTCTCAGGGGGTGAAGGTGCCCCGGGCAGCTTCCAGCCCCAGAGCGACGCAACGCAGGGACCGCGCGTCTCCATCTGCAGCCGCTGCAGCTTCGTTACTGAATTACATTAACAGGCCGCCCTCTAGTGTCATATTTTATTACACGGGTAAAAAAAAAATGGGCCGGCAGGTAAAAAAAAGCGTATTTCACTTCGTGAACAGCAGCCAGTGAGTCAGCCCTACAAGGTGATGCCTCAGAGCGTTTCTGTAGAGCATGTCACAAAGCCCACTGCCAGGCTGAAACTTGGTGTGAAAAGGGTTTTTATATGGAAGTTTGAGACATCTATCCCCAAAAAGCCAAAGGGAATCTGAGCACACACTCTGAAGTGCAGGACTTGCCTGTCCTCTAAAACTGATGTTTGCATGGGAGGTGGAGCCTCATAGACACCACTGGGAACTACCAACACTGGTGGTCCAGCTGAGCGCCTGTGGCTCCACAACCATTACTGGTGGCGCAGGAGTGTCTGCTGTGGGGTGTCGGAAGGGGGAACAGACACATCCAGGCGGGCAGAGGGAATTCTCTCTCGCATCCCTCTGCTTCGAGGCTTTAACTAACTCTCCTTATCTCCCGGCGGGTCCCCACCCCTCCTCGAGGCCGCGGAGCCGGACGAAGGGGGGGCGGCTGCGGCGGGATCCCGCCTGCAGGGGGCGACACACGCTGCGCCGCGCTGGGCAGGGGGCAGCGGGGGCAGCACCGAGAGTGAGACGTGATAGCAAACATGTACAGCGTGCGGGTCTGCTGACAGTCACTGCTACATGCGTGTCCGCAGACCTGCACACATGCAGCATAAAAGTGCAAGTATGTGGAAATGCAAAGTGTGTGCACAGATGTGCCTGGCTGCATGCACACCGATACGTACATGATCATGCATGCAGACATGCATTCATACATGCACAGCCGTGCACACTGACGTGAATACACACATGCACAATTCTGACCGTGTGTGTGCACAGTCATGATCTCACGTTTGCATGCGTGTACCTGTCGTGCACATGCAGACACACACGTGTGCACACAAATACACACAGATGGATGTGTGCATAAATTCACACGTGGCACTAGGATTGCTGACAGGGCCCAGCCTGAACGGGCCTGGGTTTACAAACAGCCATGGTGCTGCATTGAGGGGCAAGGAGAGAGCCCGGGGCACACTGAGCCCGGCTGCGGGGTGGTGATGTTCCAGCAGTGAAACTCCTGTGCCCTGTGTTGCAACCCCGCAGCAACAAACTGGAGTTATTTATTATTGTTTCTCCTTATTAATTTAATTAAGTTCTGTCGGTGTCACATTTTTTCCTTCGTATTAAAGGAAATGAAGTCAACATCATTAAAAGGAGTGGGATAGGCGTATGCCAAAGTATTTGTAAGAGCACGTTAAAAATACCCCGATATGAATTCCAGCTGTCCTGTGAGCACTGCTGGGAAACGGCGCGGCTCTACACGGCCTCAGGCTGTACGGGCTGCTTGTGCTGGGGAGCAGTGCACTGCTCTGCTGCAGTGATTTTGGAACCCAGGCCCATTCCTATGGGCTTTTGGTGTGTCTTTCAGGGCAGGTTTGGGGGCTGTTTGCAGTGAAACACAAGTTGCATAGCTGGGGATGTGGGGCTGGGGTGGCAGTGTCCCACCTGGCCAAGTGGATGTGGGGTTAACGCACACCAAAGTTTGGGGCTCGGCAGTTCTGTGAGCCTAGAAGCATTGCCTGGATTCAGCATGTGGGGAAATAGTGGAGCTCAGTGCTGCAGTGAAAGTGGCTCTGGCCTTGTACTGCTATGCATTATTGTGGGGTGAGGTGAGCACCTGCTGGGGCTGAGTGTCGGGGGGGGGAAAGGGGTCAGCAGGGCTGCAGGTGCTGGCCCCCAGTCACAGGGTGCCACCACATGTCTGTGGCAAGGTTTGTTCCAGGGATGCAGAGGGAAGTGGCAGGAAGAGTGCTGTGGTCCAGACCAAGCACAGATGTCCCAAGGCCAAAGCCTCAACCCAGCTAATGGCTATTAGTGATAAGATCTGATGGCCACAGAGCAGTCTGGGGACAAGAAGTGGCAGCAAGGATCCTACAGCAACCTCCCGTAGGGCTTTAGGGTCCTTATGTCTCCTTCCCAACTCAGGATATTCTGTGATACTGTGACACGTGTGTATGTGCTGTGCACTTGTGTGTGTGTGTGAGCATGTGAACGTCTGTCTGCTGTGCGTATATATCCTGTGCATGTGTGTATATGTGCTGTGTGTATGTGTGCATGTACACGCGTGTGCATGTCTTGTGCATATGTGTGTGTGCAGATGTATATGTGCTCTGCATGTGTGTGTGTGTGTGTGTGTGTGTGCATATGCATAGATGTGCCATGCATATGTGCATGTGCAGGGCAGTGCGGGGCAGTGCGGGGCAGGGGGCGGCGCGGACGCGCGATGGCTCCGATTCCCCCTCACCCCTCCCCACCCCCCGGTGCCGATCGGGCTGCGCTGGGGCCGGGCCGCGCCCTGGATGTCAGCCCCCGCCTTCGAGGGGTTATTTCCCATTTTTTCCTTTCTTTTTGTTTTTTTTTTTTTTTTTTTTTTTTTTTTTTCCGGGGGGGCGGCTCCCGGCTCGCCCCAGTCCTCGCTCTCCGTATGTGCGCGGCGCCGGGCGCGGAGCGGAGCTGTGAGCAGCGGGACTGCGGGGCGGCACTGCGGCAAAAGCGGGGGGTTGGGGGGGGAAGGAAATGAGAGGAGAGCAGAGAGGACGAGGTCGGGGAACCCCCGGCCGGGGGCGGCGCAGCGCGGGACTTGCGCGGGATTTGCGCGGAGCTGCGCGGCCGGACCTGCGCGGGCTGCGCTCCTTGCTCTTTTTTGCATTTTTGTTGTTGTTTGTGTTGTTTTATTTGAACTTGGTTTTGTTGTTGCTGCTGCTTTTTTTTCTTTTTCCCCCTTTTTTTCCTTTTTCCTTTTCCTTTCCTTTTCCCGTCCCCCAGAGGACAAAGGCTACCACTGACTCCACCAGCGGTTGAGGAGGCAGGAATGGCAGGTTGCGAGCTTTCTTTATTTACTCCCCCTCCCCCTAAAAAAGATATAGAACCCTTCCCCCACCCCCCCATCCCTCCCTCCCCCCCCCCCCCAACCCCACAGCAGCGAACTCCCATCGCTTCGTTCCCGTCCCCGACTCGGCACTGCGGTGTGGGCACCCACCGGGCGCTGTCCTCACAGCATCCGCAGCATCGGGGGGAGACACACACGGACGCCGCGTCCCCTGCAGCGAGAACCGAGGGTTAATCCCATCCGTATCCGTACGGGGGGGAGCGGGGAGGCAGCGCGTGGTGCATCGCGATGTATGGAGGATGTATGCGGCTATTAAAGTGACGTGGGAAAAGATGCTCGGCGAGGGGTTCCTTCTGCGGCGGGGACAAAAGGGAGAGGGGAAGAGATCCTGCAAAATATTTTCCATTCATAAAAATGGCAGAGGGTTCATGCAGCAGCTATTCCTGCATCTGAGTGAGCAGTTAATGCGGTCCCGCCAGCCCCGGAGATAATTGCAGTGTCGGTAGAGACCTAATAATACAGCAGCACATGTAATTTTAAACAACACCTCATTGTTTATTGGGATGTAACTTTCCCGAAGTTTATTTGTAGCATTAAGAGATTTTACGCGCAGAACAAATTGCAAATGAGCAGCTGCGGGGCGACGGAGCTTCTATATTTAGATCTGAATCAGAAGAGAGAAAAAAAGAATAGAATATACGTAAGGAAGCGTTCAAAGAAGGAGCGGGGCTGGGGGGGTCTTTCCCTTATTCCACGGAAGGAATCCACCCAGCGCCCGCTCCTCCCCGCGTCCCTCTGCTCCGCCGGCCCGAGAGCGGAGCAGCGATGGATGGTTTTATTTGGAGCCCCAGCCATCCCCGGGCCTGTGCGTCCCGATGGGAGCGCCCCACGGCTCACCTGGCTGCCGGCACCCTGCGTGCAGAGATAGGGACGGCACGGCACAGCCCCGCACTGCGCTGCTCCACTCAATTCCTTGTTAGAAAACTTGGGCAAAAAAAAGCCAACCGAACCCAAAGCCTCTCCGGGAGCCCCGGTGCCAGTGCACAGCGCCCATCCCGGGGATCGCAGTTGGCAGCGCTCGCGATGCGGCAGCGCCGTGAATTGCAGCGCTGCTCCGCACGGCTCCGGCTGTGGCTGCTCTGGGCACGGGGCGCAGCTCTGAGCAGCACCGGGATGTGAGCAGCGGCTCCGCTGCACGTCTGGGTGCGTGCAGCCTTTGTGCATTGGGTGCACACAACTTTCATCTGATCCCCCCCCCCCCCAACACCACCACCGGCACAGAGCTGTCTGTACAACGCAGTGATACGGAGACATGAAATGTTCCCAATCATCCCTGGAGCGCATCGCTTCTTAATCGCTACGATTTCATTTCGTTTAATTTCATTGAGTTTAGTGAGTGACAAAGGGGAGGGGTTCTAAAGTACCACATTCGTTCTTGTCCCTCCTTCCTACAACCTCACCCTGTACTGAAGAGTCCCTCATTTAAGGCTGAAAAGGGTCATTTTTTTTTTAATCAGAAAAGTTGGAGTTGGGAGAAGCTGTGATGGAACCTCCCTGCTCTCAGTCTGCCAGGACAGAGCACAGAGTTCAGCCATACCCCGAGCCCCTGCCTTGGAAAGGGGCAGGTGGGGATCAGTAGAGAAATGCTTTGCAATGTGCTGTGCCAGAGGAGCAGTGAAAAACCCTCACCTGTTGGCTGCTGCTCTCCAGCCCACAGCACTGCAGCTCTGTCTGGAAAGGCCCTCAGATTGCTGTGTCCTCCCAGAGCTTCAGCACAGAGAAGTGGGGGGGAAACTGACTTGGTCCATAGGTTGCTGTGGGGTTCAGGTTGGTTTTCACAGCTGGGGAGATCATGTCCAGCAATGAGGGCCAAACTGTGCTGCTGGTGCAGGTGGAGTGGTCTGTGCTGTGTTCCCAGTTCCTATTAGGCATAATTCATATCACCTGGATGCTGTAACACCTAGAAAGCAACTTCACATAGCCTTGTTGTCACACCACTATCGAATCTCAGCTTTTCTAAGCAAATCCTACACATAAAACATCCTGCTGTGGAAAGCAGCAACAGTATGAGTGCTTTCCTTTGGAGAAATGTACTGCATAACTATGACAGTGTATGTGTATCCCGTACTGCAATAAGCACTGTGTGTTTGTGCATACACGTGGCCACACTGCACTCACACCTCTCTGCTGCAAACTTTCCTGGTGCAATGCTCTGCTGGAGGTTGAGCTCAGCACACTGACAACTGCTGGAGCTGGGGGTGGCAGAATTCATGCCATGCAGAAGCTGCTGCAAGGTGCCTTGCTGGTCCCCAGCAGTGCTCACAATGGGTGAAAACACTCCTGAGAGCAACAGGATAGGTCTGTGCCCCTCTGTGTAAGGCAGCCCTGGTGACACCGTGAGTGTGATGGAGTGCAATGCAGAGTGCTGAGATCCAACCCATTTCTGTGTCTTAGGGGATCCCGGATCCCAAAATCTGGGCACTTTTAGTTGTGGGCCTTGGTGCAACCACTCACCTGCAGGCAGCGATTGCTGTGTGCACAGTAGTATTTGCACACATTTAGCAGTATAAGGTGAGACCTTCCAAAAACATAACTTAGTTTGCTGATTTAATTTTCCTCCTAAGAATGTGGAGGTTGGAGCTGCTGCCCAAAGGTCCTGGCTGGGGGCTCAGTGCCACGGCTGTGACTGTGTGATGGCAGCACATGGCTCCAAGGGCCCCATTGGGAGGGGACTGGGATGGATCACACTGATCTCTGGGGCCACCTCTGCCATCAGAGCCCTCACAGCCACCCCTATCTGTGGCACTACCACTGGGCACAGAGTGGCCATTGTCCCTCCCTCTGCCCCAGAACATCCACAGTCACACCCATCGCTCCCAGTGATGGCCATCCCTCCCACTCAGAGTCTCTTTGTATGCTGATAACATGGTGGAAATCCCTCATTATGTTACTTTAAACCGTGTGTTTGTGCAGCACAGGGATGTGATAGTTTCCCTGATGCCACACACATCCCTCCACCCAGAGCTGGCCAAGGGAAAGTCACTGCGAGGGGACCACAGAAAACAGCAGCCAACTTAGGAGTCATTTCTTTGGGGTCATTTCTTTGGGATCAACTTTGCGGTCACTTCTTTGGGACCAACATTAAGGGTTATTTCTCCCTGTTTTTGCTCTCAGCTCTGTGCTCTGTGTCATTAAAAGCAATCCATTGGGGGGGGCTCACCACTCTGCAAGTTGGGCTAAAAAAAAGTGATGAACCTTCAGTCCCACTTTTATTCCCCCACCCCCCCATCAATCTTGCAGTGTTATCACGCATGTGGGGGCTCCCAGTTCCAGGGCTCTGCTAATGAAGGGACCCGCGCAGCCTGCTGTTTGTTTGCCTGCATTTCTCACGCCCTTTGAAGGGTTTTCTTTTTTTTTTTTTTCTTCTTCTTCTTCTTCTTCTTCTTTTTTTTTTTTTATTAAGTGACTTTAGCAGATTGTACCCTCGGAGCTGTGAATAATAGCGTTGTTCTGCAGCGCTGGCCGAGGCGCGTTAAGGCGCACAAAGCCAGGAAATCCTTTCAGGGATGGAATCAGGGCTATTTCGGGGGCTCTGGGTACAGTGTGCACTGCTCAGCACTGCTCCGCTGGGAGCAGCCCCGAAAGGGGGGGGCAGTGGGGTGCAAACAGGGGGGTGCAATGCAAGAGAAGGTGCAAAGCAGCAGGGTGCCATGCAAGGGGTGGTGCAAAGCAATAGGGATGCAGTGCAAGGGGGCGTGGGGGGGCAATGGGGTGTAAAGCAAAGCGGGTACAAAGTAAGGGAGGGTGCAGTGGTGTATAAAGCTGAGGGTGCAATGAAATGCAAGGGAGGATGCAAAGCAAAGGGGGAGCACAGCAAATGGGGTGCATAGAGTATGATGCAAGGGAGTACAAAGCAGTGGGGTGAAGTCAAGGGGGATACGAAGCAGAGGTTTACAAACATAGGGCTGCAGGCAAACGGGGTGCAAAATACAAGGAGGTGCAAAGAACTTGGGATGTGAAGCAAAGCGGGGGGGAGGGTGTATGCTTTAAAGCAGGGGGATGCAAACCAGAAAGGAGGTGCAAAGCAGAGGGGTGCAAAGCAAAGAGGGTGCAAGTAGGGGTCGTGCAAAGAGCCGTGGATAACAAGTAAAAGGGGGTGCTAAGCAAAGTGCAGTGCAAAGCAGGGGAAGGGTGCAAAGCAAAAGGGGGTGCAAAGAACGGGGTGTGCAGAGCAAGGGGGGGGGGAGGGGTGCGCAAAGCAGAGGGTGTAGAGCAAAGGCCACGCACGGTGGGGGGTGCTACAGAGCAGACCGAGGGGGGGCCGCTGCCGCCAGGTGAGCCCCTGCCGAACCCCCAGAGCGTTACCGAACCCCCCGGGGCTGGGAAGGAGGCCGAAGGGGAAAGAAAAAATGGGGGGTGGGGGGGCGGGAGGGGGCGGGCTGCGATGTAAATCGCGGTTCCGGAAATAGGCGGAGGAGGAGATTGAGAATCGGGGGGAGCGGGGGGACAAGAAATGGTTACTTGGGCAAAGTCGCAGCGCGGAGCCCCTCATCGGGCGGCCCCGGAGGGGGGAGGAGGGAGAAAAAAGGATAATAAAAAAAAGGGAGCCGAGGACGGGCGGCAATTGGCTGCGGCGCCCATTCTCTTCCGGGTTCCCAACGGCTCAAGTTTATTTTAGCGATTAAAAAACAATTTTTGCACTAAAGAAACAACAACAACAAAAAAAAATCGTCACCCTGCGCAGGCAGCGCCCGGCCCCGCGCAGCCGGTACTTGCGTGCATTGCGCGGAATTTGCGCTCTGGGTTCGGCTTTTTTCCGTTTTCTTTTTTTTTGTTAATGATTTTTTTTCTCCAGGAGCGCAGAAAATCGCTGAGCTCGGCAGATTCCCCCGCTCCCCCTCAGCCCCCCCCACCCCCGAGCGCCGCCCGTACGTGCGCGCCCGCTCCGTGCGCGCCTGCTGGAACAGCCGCGGCCGCGCACAAAGGCGCGCAGGGACGGACCGCAGTGCCGACCAATGGGAGCGTAGAGGCGGGGTGACGTATCTCCCCGTTGACCAATCAGCGCTGGGGGTGGGTGTTGCGACGTTTGAACTCCCCCGGGGGGGAGGGGCGCACTTTTTTTTTTTTTTAAAGGCTTTTTTTTTTTTTTTTTAAACTGGGATTTATTTTATTTTATTTATTTTTTTTTCCTTTTCCGACAAAGTTGGGGACGGAGCGGCGGAAACCTCCGCGATGAGACCCAAAATATTGACGAAAAAAGAAAAAGAGAGAAAGAAAAGTGCTATTCCCCCCCCCCCCCCCAAAAAAAAAGCAAAGAAAAGAAGAAATGTTGCGATTTAGGAAATAGCTGAGTGGGGAAAAAAGAAAAAAAGAGCACCAAGTTGCGCTGCCACCCGCGCAGCGCTGAGGAAACCCCTCCTGGCGGCGGCGTTAATCGCTTTATCCCCCCCCCTCCCCATCCCCATCCCCGCCTTCTTCGCGTTGCTCTGCGCGGCTGCGGAGCGCTTTGCGCGGAGCGCTCGGTCGCACCCGCAGACCTAGAGGGCGCAAAGGGCCGCCCCACGGCCCCAAAAGTTCCCTGCGCGGGGCAGCGGGGCTCGGGGAGCAGCCGCGGGGGCGGAAAGGAGCGCTGCGCGCTGCCCCACACGGTATTTTCAGTCCGGGGAGCGCAGAGCTCAGCGCCGTCCCCGCTGCGCCCTTTGCCGTCGGGGCGACGGCGGTGGGAAAACGCCGTTCCCACGGGACGGACGGACACACGGACACACGGACGGGGCTCCCCGCGCGCGGGCTGGAGCGCGGCCAAACCCCAAAAACCCCAAAGGCTGCCGCTGCCAAAACAATGCGGGGCGGGCAGGGAGGCGCTTCTCCTCTACGGAGCGGTGTTACGAGCCGGGAATTGAGCCGGAATTATGTTCGCGATGCTCCAACCTCCCCCCCCCCCCCCCCGGTTATTATTTTTATCCTTCTTTCTATTCTGATTTTCATTCTTATTTTCAAAGCGCACTAAGCACCGCACGACAAGTGCCAGCGCGCCGGCAAAGTTCCGACGGCCGCGCCGCTCCCGCTGCCCCCATCCATCCATCCATCCATCCATCCATCCATCCATCCATCCATCCATCCATCCATCCATCCATCCATCCATCCATCCATCCATCCACCCATCCATTCCCGCACCCCGCCGTGTCCCCCCCCCCCCCACCCTCCCTTCTCTCTCCCGCAGCCAAACTTTGCGCCGCGCGCTGCGGGGCGGAGGGAGGCGGTAGCGCCGCATCCCCCTCCCCGCCCCTCCCCGCCCCCGCGGGCGGTGCACAGCGGAGCGGGCGCGGAGCGGGCGCGCAGCGCGGCGCAGCGCAGCGCAGCGCGGCGCGTTGGGCGCTATGCCTTTAACGGCGCGCGGGGCAGGCATGCCGAGCGCGTAGTGCGGGAAAGTCGAGGCGGGGTTAAAGTTCAGCTCATGGAGCGGCTCCGCGCTGGCTGCAGTTTGGCAGAGTTGGAAATGTGAAAGCAAGAAGCAGGCTCGGGGCTCCCCCTCCTCTCCTCTCTCTCTCTCTTTTTTTTTCCTCTCTCTCCCTCTCTCCCCCCCTCTCCCCCTCTCTCTCCTCTCTCCCGCACACGCACACCTCCGCCCGCAGCCCCCCGCAGCAGTCATGTATTCTCCGCTCTGTCTCACGCAGGTAAGCGGCCGCGGGGCGCGATGGGGCCGCGCTGCGGGGCCGGGGCCGGGGCACGAACGCGGCCGCTTCGCCGAAACTTCAACTTTGTTGCTTTTCCCCTCTCCCCCCTTTTCCCGCACGGCCATTTGTGTCGGCACATGGCTAATGGCGCCTACTTATTAACGCCGTAATTAAGAGCCGAGGGGCTGCGGGACGCCCCCCGCACGCCGCGCCCCGCCGGGTGCTTGGTCATCCGCGATCGATGCGGCGCCGCCGCCGCTCCCCGCTCCGCTCCGCTCCGTCCCCGCACCGCACCGCGGGGCTTCGGGGGGAGGGGGATCCCCGCCGTCCCGCCGCTCTCCGCCCGCTCTCTCCCCGCTCTCTCCCCGCGCTCTCCCCGCCGCGTTCCCCCGCTATTCAGCGCAGGGTGCGCCGTCTTCGCGCGGGGGTCGCCCCGACTCGTGCCGTGTCCCCCCCCCCCCCCCCCCGCACCGCTACCCGCCCGCGGAGCGCCGCCCGCGCAACTTTTGCGCCCCTCGCGTGTGCGGGACGGGGCGGCTCGGGCCGGGGGGGGTTCAGCCCGCGGTGCCCCCGGGGTTGCGCGGCCGCGCAGAGCCCCCCCCGCCCCCCCACCCCGCGCACTGCTGCAGGACGCTAAATTGCACACCTCCAATTAGCAGGATATAATGGTTTAACGAGGAAACGCTTTGTGGCGGGCTCCTACCCCAGATTATTTCCTCCTGCAGGAGATTTTGACTCCATTATTCTTATTAATTTAATTTGAATTTTATTTTATTTCCTTTTTTTTTTTTTTTTTTTTTTTTGCCGGCAAGAAAGCCTCTCCGGGAGCTTTCCAGCGAGAAAAGGCGACAAAACGCAGCGAGAGGGCGGGAGACGCCAAACTTTATCCCCTTCCCTTTGCGGGGCCCCCCCGGCCCCCAGTGCCTGCAGCCGCAGGGCCGGGGCTCAGGGCTGCCCCGCACACAGCAGCCCGACCTGGCACCCACGGCCCCGGCTGCCGCGGGGCACAGCGCGTCGCCCCACGTGCGGGGCTGGCAGGGCCTGGCTGTGCCACGGGGACATGTAACCCCAACCCACGGGACGGGGCTCTCCGTCCTGATCCCCCATTACTTTATTATTCTTTTTTTTTTTCTTTTTTCTTATTTCTATTTTTTTTTTTCGTATTAAAAATCTTGCATTCTTGTTGCACACTTGGAAAAACTGAGGCGAGGGCGAGAGGCCTCCCGAGGAGCTCCTTCCCTCCGCAGCCCCATTGGGTGCTCCCTGTCATTCCCGACAGGAGAGGGGTAGCCCTTCCCCATGGCTTGGCTGTTTTTCCCTCCAGGATTCCTATTTTTCCTTCCAGGATCGATGGGAGCATTTATTGATGGGAGTTTGGGAAGGGAGTTTTTTTGTGTGTGAGCGTCTTTTTTTCATTTGGATGAAGTTTTGGTTCAGATTTAAAGGGAAAGTGGTTTGGAAAGGCAGACACAGAAATCAGAGTTGCAGCGCGTTGGTCCCGGCGCTGTACCTGGATGGCACCAGGTTTTTAGTCATCTGTCAGGAAAGCCCCAGTGCTGTCCGTGTCTGCAGAGGATCTCAGAAGCGGCTGGGGAACATATGCCCATCTCCCAATAGGTTTACAAGCAAACGGATTGTAAAAATATTCACAAGGGTTGCTGCGGCCAGCTTAATTTCGAGAGGATCCACAGAGATACTGTATTTCTCAGGGCTCCTGTAGGTTACCTTGTTTCCAGGCAGAGCTGGGGCTCTGGCTGCACCTTTTGCCCTCTCCGAGCAGTGCTGCTCAGGGCCGAGGGCCGCAGCCGCCAACTTTGGGCACCGTGCAGCACAACTTTCCTCCCGCACGGCTGCCTGCGTGCAGCCCGAGGGCTCAGCATCCGTCCTGCTCACACGCTCTGAAAGTTTCCCTTTGGGTGATTCTGGGGACAGGCAGAGCCCCTCTCCTTTTTGCTCCTTAAACCCTTTCTGCAGCCGGGCTGCGGGCAGCCCTGCACATCTGTTAGCACGTTTGCACTGACACACTTCCAAAACTTTTTTTTTTTTTTTTTTGCTATAATAATACCCCCCAGTTCAATAATGTGCTGTGCAGACCCGCTCCCCTCCCACCCCGCAATCCCTGCGCTGTGCTCTCCATGCCGCGGTGCCGGCCGAGCTGCAGGCTGTGCCGTGCCGGGGCTTCGGGTCGCTGTGCGAGCCATTAACCTCTTCTCGCCGTGCACCATTTTGAGCAGCACCCGGAGCCTGGCACGGCCGCTCACCTCCCGCTGCCTCCAGCCCCTGCCTTCACACCGCCTTTTTTTTGTTGTTTTTTTTTTTTCCCCGGTTCTTTTCAAGTGCTTGTTGGTTTTTTTTATAGATATATATTTTTTCCTGTGTTGCCGCTCCCTCCCTGCTCAGGTTCCCGTTGTAGGAACGGGCTGCAGCGCAGGTTACAGCAGCTCGCTCTTGGATGGCTTCCAGCGTCGAGCCAAAAAAGTCCCGAGCACATGAGATCCGTCAGGACAAAGCGCTGCAGAAAGCAGAAAAGTTGCAATATTTCAGCCCCACCAAGATGTGCTCAGCGAGCGCTCTGCTTGCAGCACTGCTCCCCGCGGTCCAGCAGCGCTCTGTGTGTGTACAACCTGCACCCCACAAAGGCCTTTTCCCCCCTAAGAGGGGCAGGAGGAGCAGGAGCGAGCTTTGGGGTTTTGGCAGCTCGCAGGGAGCTGCGGTCCATCTCCTTCCCTCCCTCGTAGGGGAGAGAGAGCAGCTCCGCGTGTGCCTTCGTCCACTTTGTGAATCTGCCGACTGCAAACTCTTGACAATCTTTTTTTTTTTCTCTTTCCTTCCCCCCCCCCAAACTTTACTGAAATTTGAAACTATGATCTCCTCCATCCAGTACAGGAGGGGAGGGAAAAAAGGGGGGGAAAAAAAGGAATGTGTCAATCATCAGAGTGATTTGTTTTATTTTACCTGCTTTGGTGTTAATGCTCATCCATCGTCCGGTGGTTCCTGCGTGGCAGCGCGCTGGGTGCATGGCTCAGTATGTTCTGTGCTCAAAGTAAAAATGACCACTGTGACTCCGCTATGGATTGAAGTATTTACAGCGTAAGGGCCGTCAGAATCAGTGCGGGGGAACCTTAAGGGAAGTCAGTAGGAGCTCCTGAGTTAGGGCAGCGTCCACTGATGGTTATTTCTGCTACTGAGTGCTCAACTTCTCGTCATTATTTGAAAAGAAATGTAACTTCAAATAGTGTTATCAGAAGGATGTGAGATTTCTGTTTTTACAATGGCATTTACAACCCGAAATGATTTGGGTTGGAAACACGCTCCGTGCAATCATTTCATTACTCAAAAGTTAACTAATGTGAACCCCCAGCTCTGCCCTGCGGGACGGGACAGCGGCTCTCCTGTGTGCAGCAGCTGCTGTGCATCCCCGCAGGGCCCAACCTGAAGGCTGGAGGCACCCGGCCCTCCAGCAGCGGGATCGGGCCCTGCAGCCTTAGGATCAGGCCCTGCAGGCAGTGGGATGAGGCCCTACGTGTGGTGGGACTGGGCCCTACAGGCAATGGGACCGGGCTGTGCAGCAGTGGGATCAGCCCGCGGGTGCTGTGACGTGCGCTGTGCTCATTCATTTGGTGTAGGAACTGAGAGTGTGGCCCCAGCATGGCACAGCCTGGGTTGATCCCTCTGCTGATTTATGTGATGCTTTTTGAGGATATTGATCTATATCTGCATAATAGATATGTATCTAAATCTGTATTTATTTCTACAAAAGTAAAGGGGTCCTTCTCGCATTTTTCTGTGGTCAACAGAACTGTAATTGTGCTTATGTTGTGCCTGGGCACAGGGGGATACGTAGCACATCCTTGCACAGAACAGTGTCTCTGGATGGCAAAACTAACTTTCCAAGTCTGGAGTTTCTTTCTGATTGTCTGAAAATCCAGCCCAACACGATAAAAAAGATAATAATTATTGGTGCCTTTGCATGAGTCGTGCCAAGGTTTTCTGTCACTGCATTTTTCAGTTTTTTGAGTCTCCTTTTAGTATTTGGAATTCTAACATGCCGCATTGTCACATTAAAATTTTAATTTTATTTTTTTTAATGGACTGCAATCCTCATTTTTTTATTTTTTTATTTTTTTTAAATAGCATTTAGTGTTTTCTAAGCTTTCAGCTGGGCAGCCGCAGCGCTTCATCCTCCAAGCAGAGCACTGCGGCCGTGTCTGCGCGCACGGTTCTGTCGGCGCGTTACTGCACGGCGTGCTGCCATTTCCAAGTGTATCTTTGGGAAAGTTTCGCTATACTTCAGACTTCCCCACACAAACAGGGATTGGCATCCAAGCGTTCCGAATTTGCCAAATTGGCGGGCACATGCTGGCGACGCCGCAAGCAGCGGGGTCAGGGAAGGAGCAGAGGGAGATAGGCGCTGCGAGCGGCCGAGTCCCCGCACCCAGCCGGCCCCGTGCCTTTAACTCCTTCCACCCTTTTCTCCACCAAACCAGGGCTGGGGACCCAATCCCGGCCCCACTGCGCCTTTCGGGGGGTTGGGGCCGCTCGGCTCTCTTCGGGCCTTGCTGCGCTTTGCGTGACACCGACGCTTCTCTGTGACTTTTTCAGGATGAATTTCATCCCTTCATCGAAGCACTTCTGCCTCACGTCCGAGCGTTTGCGTACACATGGTTCAACCTGCAAGCCCGAAAGAGAAAATACTTCAAAAAACATGAGAAACGCATGTCAAAAGAGGAAGAGAGGGCCGTGAAGGACGAACTCTTAAGTGAAAAACCCGAGGTAAAGCAGAAATGGGCATCAAGACTTCTGGCAAAGCTTCGGAAAGATATCAGGCCTGAATTTCGGGAGGATTTTGTTCTCACAGTCACAGGAAAAAAGCCTCCGTGTTGCGTCCTTTCCAATCCAGACCAGAAGGGCAAGATGAGAAGAATTGACTGCCTTCGCCAGGCAGATAAGGTCTGGAGGTTGGACCTCGTTATGGTGATTTTATTTAAAGGTATTCCGCTCGAAAGTACTGATGGCGAGCGCCTTGTAAAGTCCCCACAGTGCTCTAATCCCGGGCTGTGCGTACAGCCCCACCATATAGGAGTTTCTGTTAAGGAACTCGATTTATATTTGGCATACTTTGTGCACGCCGCAGGTAAGTGCCTTTCTATACCACTTCTCCACCTCGCGCGTCTGCGTCCTGGCGGGTTTGGTGCGGGCGGGAGGGAGTGCAGTCCCAAATCTGCCTTTTTTCACCGGGCTTTGGGGTGAAAGCACAGCTCTTGTTTTCCCGGGGTTAACGGCAGTTTGGTGTTTGGGGCACTTTGCTCAAGTGTTATCCAGGCTTCTTTTATTTCTCTATTTTTATTCTGCGGTGGAGGGAACGTGGGGAGAATTGTCAATTTTTTTTTTTTTTTAAGTTGTTTTACCTCTAAAATTAACTTTGTATTTGTTACGCATGAAGCTGTTGGAGAGGGTTGGGATACCCAAGGTCAGGGCTGCCAGGCTTCCTCACCTGGAGAGATGGGAAGGGGAGAGGAGCCTCAGTCGGCAGCTGGAAGGTGCAGATAACAGATGTGACGTTCTCATTTTGGGTAAAAAATTGGGAAAATGAGACCAAACCTTTTTTTTTTTTAAAAAAAAGACAGCCTTAAAACATCACAGTCTATGCACAAAATATCTGGACAGTTCTTGAAACAAATTCTTCATTGAATAATATTGTACCTGGGGAGGGCTGAAATGTTTTAATCTGTGATGAAATGGAAAACACAGGGGTCCCCAACTGTCTGGGGTTGCCTCAGTGTGCAAGAGGTTGAGCAGAGGGCTGGGGTGGAAAACAACATGGTATTGTGTCTCTGATGGGCGATTGTGCTGCAGAAAAATGTGAGCAAGTGCAGTGCTGGGCCCTGGTTGTCCAATACGGGATGTATAGAGGACGTGTGTTGGGTGGATATGGGACGTGCGGGTTGGTCTGGCTTCAGACTGGCCTGCAAGATGAGAGGCTGGGCAGGCAGGGAGGGCAGCAGGAGTGTGGGATCATACCTATGCAGACCCTGTATATATATATATATAGGAACACATGGCATGTTGCAGCACTGGGAGCTGGTGCGGCCTTCCTCATGCCATCCGCACAGCCAGCACCCAGCCCTGCAGCATGATCAAACCACACTCACCTTCCTGCTGCCCAAAGGCTGTATTTGCTCTGTGCTTTGTTATGTAGCACAGAGCGGGGATTACCAGCTGCTTTGAACTGTGGGGAGAATGGGACCAGGGCACTGCCCTGGGCTTTTAGGGTTTTTTTAGGATGCTAAATACCGGTCCCTATTGCATTTCCTAAAGGCAGAGTGGCCTTCTGCACACGGGTAGGGTTGCCAGCAGAAAGCAGCGGCTGGGTTCAGCCTGTGGGAAGGATCACAGGGACACAGGACGGGGAGAAAAGGGGAAATCCAGGCGTTGGCACTGTGAGGGGCCAGAGGTTCTCTTCCTGCTGCAGCAGCCAGGAGAGAGACACCGTAAAAGTTCAATATTGTGATTAGGGATATAACATCTTATCAGCGTGCCGCTGGCAAACACTACCCTTGATAGCAAACTGATGTATTCCTGCGCTCATCGTTAATGGGCAGTGGCTGCACCCATTGTTGGAGCTGCTTGCTGTAGAACATTGGTGCAGGGCTCGGGACGTGGGTGCTGTGGATTTGCAGGGTCTCTCTGCAGCGAGCAGTGGCTGCACACCGCACCGTGGTTCCGGCTGCAGTGCGCTGTGCTCGTTGTGCTGCAGGTTTGCTGCCGCACCGCCACGGGGACAAAGCAATACTTAGAATGTATTGCGGGGCGGGCGTCCCCTGTGTCCCTGCACAGAGGTGTGCTGGAAGCATCATCTGTGGACTACCTTTTTTTCCCCTTTTTTCCTCTCTTTTTTTTTTCCCCCTCCGAGGTATCCCAGCAGTCTTTGTTGCACCTGAACATTGGCCAAGTTGCCAGCCATTGGTTCCCGCAGACCCGCAGTAATGGCAGCTTGTGCCATGTGCGCAACAGGAACGGTACAAAAGGAAAATATTAAGGGTCCTTTGTCTGTAGCTCCATCAAGGCCGCCTCCAGCAATGTATGGACCGGGTAGCTCTGGGGAGGAAGGCGCCAGCACAGATATTAGGTAGGCCGGTCAACTTACATATAGCGGATTTGACAAGCATCTGCTATAGTACAGAAGATTTGTAAACACTAAACAATGTTTTTACCTCCTTAAAAGTTTTGAGAAGTTGCCAGTATTGGCAGGAGGCACAGACTCTGAAACGTGCTTGGAGATATGTGCCAAAACCATTGTGACCTTTTCACCCATACTGCTTTTTCTTCTCTCTTTTCTTTTTTTTTTTTAACTCTTCTCTTTTTTGAGGGAGCGTTCCCTTCCAAGATGCCTTATTCGAGATGGCTTCTGCAGTGAGATGTCCCTTTCCTTCTAAACATGTACCATAATTACTGCTTTGAATCCACGCTTTTTCTTCAGTAGGCACTATCATCTGTAAGGGAACACATGTGCTCAGATTTAAATAGTGCTTCTCACAAAGCTACTGAAATCAATTATTCCCTTTAAGAACTGGCTAGAAAGAGAAAACAAAAATATGCAAATACACAAACGACATGTCATTTTCGTTAAAAAATAGGAGGGGAGAGGAAAGGAAGATCGGTGTTCTGTGAATTAGAGGTTGACCAGAAATGTATTGAAATTTAGAGTATTGCTCTCAGTTTGCAGTTTCTAATCTGCTTAACTAAAAGCAGGT
Source organism: Coturnix japonica (assembly GCF_054131305.1). Classification (NCBI taxonomy): domain Eukaryota; kingdom Metazoa; phylum Chordata; class Aves; order Galliformes; family Phasianidae; genus Coturnix; species Coturnix japonica. Next base: position 26,403,443 of record NC_140673.1, read on the forward strand.
GGCATTTCCATACCCTAAACTTGGGTTTGCTTTTTAGTTTTCCCTTATTCTGCGCTTGTATCAAATGACAAGTTGGAAACCATTGTGGCAAACCGTTTTCTTTGTGGGAGTCGAACAGTAAAGCTAATTTATGGCCAGTCCTTTACCAGATGATCTGTATCAGAATCTGCAATATACTAGGCACGTGGCAAGGTCACAATTTAAGTTGTTAAGGTCACAACCTTAGCCACCAGGCATTTGACCTTTTAGATAAAGTTAACCTTTGTTCATTAGTAGGCACTCAACCGAGAACTTTCAGGAGTTTTTTACTGCTTTGGAGTTCCTTCTGCTAATGTGATCAGATTGGAGGAAAGGCTCGCCATGAAAGTAGTTAAATTTTGTGCAAGGTCCCAGTTCTGCAGGCTTTGGCAGTGGGCAGGGCTGGATGGCTGGATGACGGGCTGGAGAGCGACGCTGAGATGCCCGATTCTGGCTTTTTTGGAAGGCCGCCGTTCCCGTCCCAGGCAAGTTGTTCTAGCCAGGTAGCTCTGGGGGAGAAAGGCTTTCAGTCTTTTGGAAGGACATTTGAAAATGTGAAATTTAAGGAAAAGCTGGGGATGGCTTGGCTTTTTATTTAAATGAGCAGTGTTTTTTTTTTTTCCGCTTCTCTTAACATTTAAAATAAGAGCCAGAGAAGATGCAAGAAGTCAGCGTTATTTCTGCAACAGGAATATTGAGGGTCTAAATGCAGTCTGTGGCCATTGCCCGGGCAGCAGTGCATGGCACATGACCTTGAACTTTAGGCAGACCCATTTTTGGTTCCCTTTGGCAGATTTGTAACATTTCTACTTGGAGCACCGCAGGAAGGTGGTGTCAGAATAAGGCAAAGCCCAGCAAATAAAGCAAAGTAGCCGAAATGTTGCGGAGGTATCGCTTAGCTCCAAGTCCGAGAGGTGCATCCCGCTTTGCACCGTGATCTTTTAGTACAATTGTTATTGATTGTTGCTGCATTAATCCCACTAATAGCCGTGGCCGGCCGGCGGTGCGGCGGTGTGAGAGGTGCTCTGACAATGCCGTGCATCACGGAAAGAGCTGCCGCAGCATCTCCAGCTCTGCAAAAGTCTGGCGTTCGGCTGTGCAAAGTATTGCTGGCTCCTATAGGACGCGCACCATATTGTTTACTTAATTATGCCGTAGCAAAGGCTCATTTTTAATTATTTAGACGACTTCCTCGCTTTGCTGTGATACCACGTTTATTATTTAATTTAAAATCAAAAGGGCTGCGCTACTGTTAGTATTTGATGCATTTTACTTTTGTTTTGGCTACGTTATTGTCATTCCTCCGTACAGTAATCCAGATCGCCGTGATATGCAGATTGGCCAGATGGTCATGTTAACAGATTGAGAACCCACTTCCCACTGCTAAAGAGCAGGTGTAAGATCAGTGGTTGGTTTTTTTTTTTTTTTTTTTTTTTTTCCCTTTCCTCCCAAGTTTCAACCAAAATGCTCTTTAGACAGCCCATAATGGTAGTTAAAAAGAGGCACATTTCAAATGGTGTTTGTTCTGTGAAGATAATATGTAATAGACATGTCGTTTTTACGTGTATCTGAAGACTTTTAAAGCATCCGTGACATTTCCTCCACATAGAAGGCTTTTGAAAACCTAATTCCAATACACGGCTGTTCCAGCGTGCATCAAAATCATTCTTTAAAGTTTTGTTTGTGATGTTAATGGTCCCTATGCCTTTCTGCAGAACACGGGGCTTATTGCATTGACTCTTACCAAACTGCTCAGCCAGCCTTGCAGCCGGTGCCGCGGTGTGCTGGGCTCCCTGTGCACGGCCGGGGGAGATGTGGGGACTCACTGCATGGATTTTCATTTCCATCAGTTTTGGACATTCAGCACCATGTATACATTCAAAGAAAAAAAGTGAAATGAAGCCATCTCATGGTATTTCTGCCCTCGAGGAAAAACAGGAGGAGGCAGATTTAGCATTACTTTAGTTGAAAGGTCCCTGTATGGCAGCAGTGCTGTAAAACTGTGTGTGTGCCCTATGTGGAAGTGGCTGAGGACACAGCCCCGGCACCCAAACAGTGGCTGCACAGCAATCCCACACCCTGCGTGGCACAGAAAGATACCTCCATCTATTGGTGCTTTCTGTTTCGGGGCATGGGGCGGGCAGCTTTGTGGAGCGGGAGGTGACAGGAGCAGGATTTAGGTCGGGACAACTGCACTCCCTGCTCTGCTGTAACCGAGCCGGTGAGTATCTGTGATAATGCAGACACTAAGTGGTGCGGCACTCGGGACGGCCTGCTCCGTCCCAAAGGCCTGGCAGGAGTTCAGTCATGTGGTTTAGCTTTCCCCTTTCTCCAACAACAACAACAGCAACAACAAATAAACACTGGGTGAAGGCGTGTGCGATTGCTCAGGATGTTTTCCAGGTGATGGGGCAGGCTGCCGTTTCCGTGCCTTCCTGCCCGGAGGTGTGGGGCCGGAGCTGGCCTTGGCTGGAGAGCAGTGAGCTTTGTGCGCTGGTGAGAGCCTTACCCAACGCTGCTGGCTTGTCTACAAGCGACTGCGCTTTTATATTTCCCTTCTTTTCCACCCAATGATGAATAGCATTAATTTAGATCTATTTAAGGCGAGTGTGGGAGAAACCACAATCTTTGTTGTGGTCACTGCTGTACACAGCGGGGCTGAATGTTTCTCTTGGTTGAGGCCTCAAAGCTGAATCTGGAGAACCCAAAACATCATGTCAGCTTTTCAAACCCTTGAAAGAGACAGTGGAATCCTAATTGTTCATAAAACCCGCTATTTATTATTATGATTCTGTATTTTCAGTCTTTCTCTCCATTCGCATGTAAAGGAAAGGGCATCCCTTGCCTCGCTCTCCCTCCCCTCGGTGCTTTCCCCGTGGTGTCCCAGCCCCAGCAGCACCCCCAACACAGCCCCCAGTCCCAGCCCTGCTCCAAGGGCCGCGCACCCAGAGCACTGCCCCGGGGCTCTCGGGGACCATCCTTGCTGTGGCTGCTGCTCCTGAGCCATCCTCGCCCGGTGCTGCCCCCGCACTGTTCAGCCTGGTGCGGGCAGGAGCTTGAGCCGCAGATTGAATTACAGGCTGTAAATTCAGGGCAAATTATTTTAGCTTCCTAACAGCGGCCGACCCTGCGTGTTTCCTCACGGTGGTGAGGACTCTGGGTAGAGAAGAGCTGTTGGTAAGGCTGTGTCGGTTTGTTTTTTTTCCGTCCTTGCGGCGTTCTTCTCTTCATCCGTTACATCTGTGGTTATTGTTGGTTAATGGTAGCCACCAAAAAGACAGCTCCATACCCACGATGAACAGGGGAGCTTTGTCCGAGCCACTTTTTGTGGAGGAGCATTCTGTGCCCCGGTGGGTCCCTCATGGCAGCGTAGTCCCACTGGAAGAGATATTTACACATTCTGGAGAAGTGTTTCTGTGCTCCGTGCTGGTGCCCAGGGATGTGCTGTCTGGGTGAGCTCAGCCCTGCTGGAAGCCTGGCAGGACTACATGGCCACCATGAGGTAGGCCTGTGCCCACAGAGTGTGCGGGGCCCTCCATTTTGTATGCCAGCTTCGGGCATGTGAGTGCAAAATGGAGAATGGAGCGGCTCGCTGTGTTTCTGTCGGTCTGGCTTTGCCCACATGATGTGGAAGGTTGGCTGGGGCTGGCCTGCTCACTGAGGAGCTTATGGAAATCTTCCATTTTGAGGAAAAAATCACCAATTATTGGCTCTTTTTATTGCTGGGTTCGTTCTGAATGCTTGTGCCTCTGGAAGGCGGTAGGCGGGCAACTCACTCGCTCCGTCGTGTTTGGGAAGAGCGCCCATAGCCAAGCGTGGAGCTGATGCTGCCCTGATGGCATGCAGGCCCTGCGGTGAGGCCAGGGGGTCCCGAGGTCGTCCATCCGTGAGCTCCTCTTGGGTGCCGCACTCCTCCAGGCCCCCCGTGTCCAGCTCAACATTCCCGCATCCCCGCAGGCTTCGGAGCACATCCGTGCCGTCAGATGAGCGAGATAAAATCGAGATGGGTTTAATGACATGCTATTCTGAAAGTTTCCTGGACTTCATTGTTCATAACTTGGACCCGGATCGGGTTATTTACACATGAGGATTAAAAAGCTGCAAACAACTGTGTGATTTTGGGGCTGAAAGCAATTAGCATATGTGGGCAGGAGGATACGCTGCATGTCTGCGTTCCTTTAAAATATAAATCACAGTTATTTAATTATGTTTTGAGAGGGCAGATTTAGGATATACTGCAAAATGCATTACCTATTATACCAACATGATAATCTTATTAACCTTGCTTTCTACTTTTTAATTTTATTGTGCACCCTGCATAACTCTTATGATATCAAAAATAATTACTTGGAGAATACATGATGTCAGAGGTCCAATATGACATTTATCTTCACAAGTGAGGAGACGGCTATCTTGTGCATTGCGTAACAGCATGGCAGGCATCAGGCAGGGCCATGCTGGGGAGAGGAGGCGAAGATGAGTATCATCAGACGTTAATGTATATGCATGCATTTGCAGGTTTGTGTTATAGCCAAGGGCCAGCTCAACCAAACTTGCTGAAATTTAGCATCATTGGGCCTCCCTGCACTCCTTGCAGTGTAAAGCCTGAATGTCATACCTGCATTCCCAACACAACACTTTGAGGTGAGCCAGTATTTTAGGGCAGCTCCATGCATTCAGCTCTGATCCATCCAGTTGGATTCACTGCTAAAATCTGCACCCTCCATAATGCTCCTGCCAAGGGCAGTGCCTACCTCCCTCTTTCTCTGTCCTTCTCTCCTAATGTGTGATATATGTTGATATTTTCCCCTTATTTCATGAGGGAATGGGTGAGGGTGATGGGTAAGGGGAAACAAATGCCATAATAATATCCCTTTTCAGAAGAATATAGTTTAATTTTGTGTGTGCGTGCAGCAGCTGCCATTGGCAAGCTGTCGTCTTTGTTGCCATGGGCTTTTTTTTGCATGCGTGCCAGAACATGATTGGATGTTTCAGCATGTTCATGTTTTGGGGTGAGATATATCTGTAGTGAATCATAGAACTGTCATTGGACTGGGGGGTTTCCAAGGCAGGGTCAATCAGCCAGGTGAGCTGACAGTGCCTGGTCGTTATCTACTTGGGTCAGTGGTACAAAACTTTCTGTTTTTTCAATGATGTAAAAAGGTCATAAAAAAACATCACCATGTGAAGGGTTTGTGCACAGGAGGACGTGTCATGGAGGTCTCCTCCAGCGTGGCACCCAATGGTGGGAAGGCCAGCGGTGTCATCTTGGGCACCAGCAGTGCTTTTGTCCTGCCCATCTCACCTCCTTGGTGCTGGTAACCCATTCTGGCCGATACTGTGGTATGTTGCACGTCTGGCCGGTAGCACTGGTGGCCAGTGCAGTCCCGCTGCAGGCTCAGGGACAGGGCTTACTGTGCAGTCAGGGTGTGCCGTGCTTTTCCATGGGACATAAAACCAATGCTGCGTTGTCTGCAAGAGCTGCGGGTTGCAGCAAATCCTCCTGACCCTGCCACCACGGCACTGTGCCATGACCACAGAGGTGTAGCTATTTTTCCTACTCTTTGGTTTCATCCATTTGTCATATTAATAACACGACTGATAGCATTAGCAGCTAAACAAGACCAAAACACTCTCAGCACCATCCTCTGTGGTGCACATATCCCTTCTGGTCCCAGCCCTTGTCACCCCATGCTAAGGTACTTTGGAAGCAATGCCTGCAGGCATCATCCTTATGTGCAAAATACATTTGCAAGCCCAGGAGAAATATTTCATTGGAAGACATCTCAAAACAGCCCCCAGGCCTGGAGCAGTCCTATCCGCAGCGCTGGGCAGTGGGGAAGTTTGCAGGGTGCGTGCAGGCAATGTGCAGCCCACTGGATGGAGGCTGCGGGATGGAGAGCTGAGCGCAGAGTGGGGTGTTGAGACAGCTTTATTCATGTTGTGTTTTTCTGCGCCTACGGATTTAGTCTTGTGTGTGAGGTACAGATAATGAGCTGCATGAGCTTTGCAATAAACAGCGCGTCTGGTTAAATTACCGTTGGAATATTTTGGTGTTTAAAGGCAGTACATGTGTTACAAAATACCTTGTAATGCACCAAGCGAGCAAAGTGAACCCCTGTAAAGGTATCAAAGACAAGTTAGGTAGTAGTAGCTACATTTATTGTCAAGATAAATGCTAACTGGAGATTTTAATACCGAAATACGTTGTCAATCAGATTTCATCCTAAGGATATTCACTGAAATTCTTGTCTGATTGTTTTGCCCAGTGTGGCTTTAATTTGATAGGGAAGGAAACAGCCAAATCCCCGAGTGATGCTAGAAACTCGGGGTAAAATTTAAATTTAATTCTCTCTTTTTTTTTTTTTTTTTAAGGCAAAGTAGCTTCAAGTAAATTAGAAGAATGAATTCTTTGTAGCAGGATGCTTTTCTAAAGCACAGCTATTGTAGTGATCCCTTTTAGGCAGAGATAGCCACTGCAATGCTCGCATTGTGTAGTGACAAGGACTTTTCCTGACGCGATGAGGACTTCATTAAAAGTAGCCAATGGACCTATTTACATTTGTTACTGTGTTCAAAAGTAAAAAGTAGTTGTTGTATAGCTATAAAGTAAATCCCAAACTGTTTTGTATTAAAGTTCCACAAATGGCTTGTGTTTTAAGAAGGACTGGCCTGACCAGTGACGGCAGCCTTGTGAGTGTGGGTCGGGTCTTGTGCAGCAGCTTGGGGGCTGTCTGATCTTTCCAATACAAGTAGATGAGTGTGATGGAGAACTGAAATAATATTCCTAAAGCCCACTTTAAACATAGACAGTGTTTCTTTTTCAGATCAAAAGCTCGAGCTCAAAATCGTGGTAGGGATTTTGAGTGTAGACCAGTTGCCTTCCATGTGCACAGTCTTTAGTAATAAACTCTTGTATGAAAAAATGAGGTTTTGTGTCTAGGGCATGAAGCTGCAGGATGGCACAAGCAGGGTGCATATCCTATCTCGGCTCTCTATGCTTATACCAGTGAGGAGCTCCTTGTGGGCTCATTGCCTCTGCCCAGACTTCTTTACATGCAGGGCTGAGACTGAAGGACACTGTGCTGTGTGTGGCTGCTTGCTGTGGGGCAGGATCCCCATGGCAAGAGTAGCAGTGGGGAGTTTCCTGGGTGATACTGGGTGCAGGCAGGGTGCTCTATGCTTTCCCACTGTAGCCAGGGGGCTGCCAGCATCCCAAGGCAGAGCAAAAAGAGTGGGAGCTGAAAGGGAAAATGGGATGGGTTTGTTCATGCAATTCTGCAACACGGGGCAGCAGCGCCTTTGAATGGATAAGTCTGCTTTGAGAGCCTTGAGAAACTCTGGTCACACAAGCTGTGTTTAACATTAATACTCTTTCCTCAGTAAACGGGATGATGATTTCTCGGCCGCCATGCTCGTGTTTCTGCTCGGCCTTCGTCTGCCTTAGCAACTTTTGTAGGGAACTTTTCAGTTCCACCATGGATACACGGAGCCGCCGACGCGGTTCTAGGATGGGTCAGCGGGCACGAAGGCTTTTAACATCGTAATTGCCTTCCTCTGCTGATTGCTGTGATGACCTGTTTGTTTGGATTATATCTCTTTTTCGTTTTTTTTTTTTTTTTTTTTTTAAGAAAACAAAGGAAGTACAGTGCAGCACACAGAACAGTTATTAAAAACAGTTGGGAAGCATATAAAAGGTACTGTTTGTGTGAGAAACGGGACAGCTGTGGTGGTCTATTGGGAAAGTGTGTACAGATGGTGGTAGGGAGGGGAATGATGACTACATGGCTGATAAATGAAATACAAAAAAGCATTAAATTGGTGATCTTTTTAAAGAGTACATTTTTGGTTAGCGTTTTTGGTGCATCATTAGGGCTCTTTGTCTGCCTCTTATTTAGCCAGGAAGTGCGACCATCTTCACGCATTTGCGGCTCTCATTTTGTTTACAAATAAGGAGTCTGTTTAATAAATTACATACCATGGAATTATTAAAGAAGATAATGAAGCGCGGGGTTTTCACAATGTTGGGCAAGATGTGGGATCATCCCAAAGACCCCACGATGCCACGAACACGGTTGGGCATGAATTAGTTATGGTCACACATGGGATTTCCTGGAGCCTACCCGGATTTCTTTGTTTTGAGAGAAGTGGGAGCAGCAGCGTGCGCAAGGCCTCGGCGCTTCCAACCTCACACCAAGGCAAAGCAGTGCATGCTTTGCCTTTATTTTACAATGCTGGTCAGCTCTGAGGGTGATGGCAATGCAATCATTGGGGTTTTTAAGCGGATTGGTAAAACACGTGATGTCCCTTTCCCTGTGAGCATGAGGGAGTTGCTGGACATGGGCACAGCCAGGCGGCCTCCCATCTCCTGCTCTCCCTCTTTGGAGACAGACTTGCAGTTTCACTTCACCTCTTGCTGCTGATACAGCACATTGACAAAATCAAAGCAGTGGGGTCTAGAGGGTGGCAGAGAGGTGGCAGTGGGCAGAGCACTGAGGGCTGCAAAACAGGGGCTCAGGAAATCTCCATAAGAGGAACATACCCAGAGGGAGTTTTTCCAAAGCCCTGTTGGCTGCAGGTTCATTTATGCTCTGAATTTTGTTGATTTAAAAACCATCCACAAGTTTAATACCGCTACTTCGGGGATTGTTTGCTCTCCTGACATGCTATCACGGACACGTCTTATTGCCTGGCTTGATGAATGACATGTTTCAGTGTGGCTTTTTTGGGGCCAAGTAAATTTTCTTTTGCATTTTCTTGAAATGTAGGGGGAAAAAAGAGACTAAGATTTAAAAAGGTTTAATGTGAGGAAAATGTATGACAACTTGATAGATTGCTTGGGACTTCAGTGCTGTAATTGTACAAAGTAGGTTGGGATTTTTTATTTTTTTTTTTTACAGATGCAACGTATTAAGAAGAACAATAGACAAAGAGATGTAGAGCATAGGGCTGAAGAGACCATCTTGGCCAACCTCTGCAAATTTGTTCCGTGTTGTGATTATTTAATAGCACAAAAATATGTTTTTTGTAGTAACCCTGCACGTTTTCTTAGTTGATCAGATGTGGAGTTATTTATGGTTTTTTTTCATACACCTTGTCCGTAAATATACCTCTTTAAAACAGAACAGACCATTTTGTAGTGAAGGGCCGATTCAGCAATACCTGGGCAAATGCCTCCAGCCAAATCCTTCTAATGCATGTTTTGTTTCTTGACAGTATGAGCTCATCCACTTCTATAGCTTCCCTAGCTGCAGAAGTCTAGGAAGCCTTACGGGGCCGTGCCGGTGGGTCACACGGAGGCAGGAGAAGCAAGTCACTGCCATCAGTGCTACGTCCTGATGGTCCCAGCCCAGATCTGGCCTTGCAAATGGCCGCTCGCAGAGCAGCCTCCTCAGCCACAGATGGGGGCTTTCTGCATTTTTTCTGCTGTAGGTGACTGGGTCCTGCCCAGCAGAGGAGCCCCAGCATCCCTTCGAGCTGCCCCATCCCTTTGTTGGCCCCAGCAGTGCTGTGCCTATGAGCAGCCGACAGGAAGGCAACGATTAAAAGTAGAAAGCTGTTAAGCAGTCAGGTTTTTATTATGCTTTAGTGTTTTGTTTAAGTCTGTTCTTAATTGGTTGATTAATGTAAGCAAAGTCCTTCTCTCCCCCACCATCTCTACAGATGGCAAATGGTAGGTCCCAACTGTCATTGTGAGCAAGAAAGGTTATGGTTCAAAGTCAGAGATACAGAGATACCACCATAATCAATCATAGGAACTTGTCTGGCTGTGCCTGGCCAGGCAAAAGTTAGGCCTGGTAGTGATTTTCCCTCCAAAGCCACAGGGAAGAATTTCTATTCCTTGAAATGGGTTTTGGGGTACCCATCACTGTGGACATCCCACTGCCTTGTCCATTGGGTCAACACAGTGCTGGCTGCCCTTTCCAGTGGTGTCCTCCATGCTGGCAGGGCCCGGGGCAGCAGAAGCTCTTCTGCACAGCTCCATGGGCTCAGAACATCAACCCAGAAGGAATCAGAGCCCAACGTCTGCTTTAATGAAATACCTTCAAATATGTCTCTTTTAAACTTTTTTTTTTTTTTCCAGCCTAAGAGGATGATTTATTAAGGCTAACTTCCTTCTCAGGATGAAGCTTAGAATTATGTTTCTGGTATTGATCCATAAAGAGGATTTGCATTTTATTCATACTATAAAAGTGCTTTTAATGGAGACATCGCGGTAATTGAATTTATACTGTGTGTAACTATCGAAGTATCTTTTTAATTATTTTATGTTATGTAATACAATAACTAAATCTAAAGCCTGTGAAAGGGGATGGCTGTACTCTGTCCTTAAGAGTAACATATATAGCCTTTAATATTCTAGCAGTGGAATGCAGTTAAGGACATTCTTTATTTGGAAAAAAAAAAAAAAAAAGAGAGAGAGAGGGGGCAGCGAGAGAGGAGAAAGATTTCATTACATTCAGCACAGTATGAGACTAAGTCAAAGTAGTTTTGCTAATTAAATTCAATTGCCATCCATTAGACCAATGGAACGAGATGAATCTACCATATAGCTGACACAGCACAGGTATGCAATTTGGCTAAATGGCCATTTCTGCAGTCCGCGCTTCTCCACTCGCTCATTTTTTGAGACTCTCGGTTTCTGCTCAGAAAGAAGTGGAGCAGTGCGCGGTGCCTCTCGGCTGGGTGTGGGCACATGCAGTCTCGGGGACTGAGCAGGAGCTGCTCAGCAGTTTGGAAATGTGCTGCGGGAAGCTTTGAAGGCCTGCAGCCAGTGGGGATTCTTTTCCCCGCGCTCATTTGTGGACATTTCCCTTCTCTGCCCATCCAGCCGCATTTGTGAGGCTGCCGGCAAAGGGGCTCCTTGTGTTTCACATAGGAACCCATAGGGGCAGTCCCCTCTCAGTCTGTGAGTTACCAAAATGACTTGAAATGCAGTTAGCAGGGTAACTTTGCCCGTGCCTTGGCATAATGTACTGCTTTGGGAGATTGTGTATGTCAGACTGAGACGACTCCTACCCCGGTGAAATGACAAGAATACCACTCAAGCATTGGCCGAGACAAAACTTTGACAGCCAGCAAGCCTGTAATGCTGCTGAGTGCACAGATTTACACTTCCTGCCAAGATTAAAACGGGCTAAACCCAAAAAGGGTATTAGGGATTGTCACTTTAAGAAGAAATAACACATTAGTGTGTTGCGCTGGTGCAAGAGCTGCGATGATCTTGGAATGCTTCTGCTGCTTGGGATCTTGCAAGCTCGTGTGCCGTGGTCAGTGTGGTCAGGAGTGAGGTGGACTTGCAGTACAGGAAAATAAGCGCAGATCCCACAGGCACACCTACAGGGTGTCTCCTGTACCTCCCCTCCTGTGCTGGAGGTTCAGTTCCAGTTCTGCCTCTTGTTGGACAAAACCTCAGCACAGTTTGGGGGGTTTGGTGTGAACAAAGAGTCTGGGTCTGCCCCCAAACCTCCCTTTCTGATTCTGATCATCGTGATCTTCCCATAGTTAGTGAAAGGGAAAAGAGAGAAGTTGGGCTGAAAAAAGGCCCACCGAGATGTGTTCTGTAAGCCATTCTCCCAACACACCATCCTTACATTTTCTTCCGAGCTCGATGGGTTCTGCTATTTATGATAAATCTTTGGGGCTGGGGTATTTGCTCCATAGAATCCAGACGAATAAATGTGAAGAAAGGATCCCGCTTTAAAAGAAGGAAACAATTAAACCTCCTACTTTGTTATTTACAGTAACTACCTTTTTTTTAACAATTGTAGAAGTTCAAATGAAAGTAGCAGTGTGAAGAGGGAAATGTGGGAACTTTCATTTGTCGAGACTTTGCATTTCTTCTGCTTTATAGCCATCAGAAAGGAGATTGTTGTGCATTCTATTAAATACTGCCAGTATGATTAATTTAAAGGGTTACATTTTATTGAACCCTGGTGTAGATGTTCTTTGTCAACTCACATTCACTGCTAGTTAGAGTGTGTGTCGCATTTATCAAAACTTTCTGGAGCCCCTCTCACCTCATTAGCATGTGAATCTCTATTGAGCAGTTAATGTCCGTTACAGCGAGAGTGCTCAATTCTTGTTTTCAATAAGCCAGTTGTAAAATGTCAGACTGTCACTTACAATATAAAAAAGCAAAAATGATGGTATTTGTAAAAATGTTATCACCTCATAAAAACAAATTGTAAAGACATGAAAGTGATCTTGGTATGCTTTGCTTTCAGAAGTGAGTTAGTACAGCTGCTTTAAATACCAGTTGTCTGGATTCCCACACTTTCCTACCAATGGAGAGGTTTACACAAGCATAATTTAAGTTACAATTACCCTAATTAACATCTCATTTGCATAAATTGTTGAAGTCAAAACAACAAAGAATTGCTTAAGAAGCTTAACCCTATTTGTCCAAAATAAAGAGATGAGTTTTCACTTTGCAATCAAAATTGGCAGGTTCATTATGCCTGAACTCAGATACAAACTGAAGTTATACTATTAATTAATACTGCGCATGTTTATGATCAGGCTGCCTGCTCTTCTCTCTGCAAGGGTTCAGAACATCCTCTTCCTGGTACCGGGACTGTCAGGTGGGGATTCCATAGAGCTTGTGCCATCGGTGCAACTGCCGGCCCCACTGCAGGCTCTCAGGGCAAGCCTGAGGATTTGCACCCAACAGCTTCCAGGGCTGGGAACACGATGGGAAGGGGGTGATGTGGCAGTGAGAGAGTCAGGGACAGCCTCGGCCCTCCCTTTGCAGAGTTTAGGTTTTCAAACTTCAGGAGGCTGCTGCGCGTTTTGACTCTTATCTTGGAACACAGAATTGCAGACAAAGATAAAATAAAGTTTCAAAGGTAAAATAAAGTTTCAATATGTATATTTTTAGTAAGAAAACAAGGCAACTTTATGGGGTGCTGCGTGTGGAACTCTCAGTGCTTGTTGCAAAGTCCCTGTCTTGTGCTCTGAGCCATCCCACCTGAGTGTCTGACTTCTGGTAGCTGCGTGCCACGGGCAAAGCGGATTGTTTGGGCTTAATCCAAAGCTGCTGGAGACAAAGGGAGTTTTTCCCGCAGACACTTACTGCCATGGATAGATTAAAACTGTTCCCCTGGCAAGTCCTGCTACTTTGATAAACCCCGTAACTGTTAGCTGCAAAAAAAGCACTATTTAGCTCCCTCTTGCCACGGCTCACCTTTATGAAAGAGCTCCCTTTGCCTCTGAGCACAGCAGTGACAGCTCTGGGTGATGCTGAGGGAGCGATGTGAATTGCTCTGTGCTTGGGGTTTTTCTGTGCTCGGGGATTTTAGCGGGGCTGAGGAAGCCGTAGCACAGTGGGTTTGTCAGCCGATGGGATGGGGTGTGTGAGTGGTGCGGCAGTGATCAGCTGTCAGGTGCCCGTCTGACAGTGCTAATGAAAGTGTTCCCGGACACTGGGGCTGTATTTTCCTTTCCTGTATTATCTTGTTGCAGCTTCATTAGCTAAGTCAGAGCGAGTGTACATCAGCCCAATAAAACTCTAGCTGCATCCCTGTGATGTAGCAGCCCCTTCAATCAGTGCCCCTGGATGGAGCTGACCCTCCAAAGCCTCTACGTGGGTGATGACCAATGGGGGCACACCGAGTGGAGCCGGGTGCTCACTATGCTTGGGTTTTGCTCGAGGTTGAGCCTGCGCCGAGAATCTTTGCAAAGCAAAGATCACAGGGAACTTATAATCATAAAACAGCTGAACCAAAGATGAATCTCGCCTACCGATTTTGCATATTCTTTTTTAAAGATTGCATTATAATTGAGCGGTTGACTTTCGCGTTGCACTCTTTTTTATGAGCCAGTGATTACACAGTATACGGTGCTTACGCTCTGAACATGAATGAATCTGCCAGTTCTACTACAGTACTCTTTATAAAATAACAAGGCTTACCAGGTGGCAAGAATTGCATAATTGAATTGGACTGAATCCTGGTTTTCCCAACCCAGAGCGGTTACACTTAGAAGTAAATTACAATTAAAAGAGACAGAATGTTTCCATTGTATTAAGAATCCTTAATAGCAAACTTTTCATCCATAAGGCTCTGTTCTCTTCCTGAAGCGTGAGAGAAATTGCTGTATGTGTCTAACTACCATTAACGCTAATGGGAGCAACGTACATAAATCCCCGCACGGCGATGGCAGAGCAGACCCCAGATGCCTTTAAAGAGGAAAGTGCTTGTAGGGGATGAATAGAGGCACACGAGCCCTTCGGTCCCTGTGACAGCTGCTCCGGAAACATGCGAGGTCTGAATTTGAGGTGTGGGTTTTTGGTGAGTCTTCTTCAGTTTCATCGCAAGCATTGCCTTGAGACCAGCCCTCTGCTCCTTCAAAGGGCCCTGCCCTCAGGGCACGGCAGGCAGCAGATCTCTCAAGTGAAGGGAAAGATGCTAGGGACAGATTTGGATCCCACTAAAACCACGATTCATTTTAGGCCTCTAGAAGGCTGGGGGGGGGGGGGGGGGGGGGGGAAGGCAGTGCCGTTTGCCAAGAGTGCCCCAGCTCCTCAAATTTTGCTCACCACTTCCTACCCTCCAGAGCTGGGAATATTGAGAACATCTGTCTCCAGATGTGACAAGAAGAGGAGAGCGCTCCTCCTTCCCAGAGGACCATTGGGTTTCCCTTCTTCTTTGTTTGTGATTCCTGCTCCTACGAAGCCTGTCAAGCAATCCTGGGCAATAATGGAGAGAGATTCTTCCTTCAGCCACCCCCAGCAGCCAGGGTGCAGCCTCCCAGCCTAGCCCTGCCCCAGCCATTTGGGCCTGGGCATCCTTCTGCCATGCACATACACCTCCTCTGAGAGGAGATGTAGGTGCAAACCTTGTTTTTATTCAAACCCCAGTTCCTCCTGAACTTTCTGATCTGCTCTTCTCGATGGCTACACAATGCACTGTCACCTTGCCATTAGGGCTAGGTAATTAATAGCTGCATAATGTGAATGCAGTTGCTCAGCAAAATGAATGATGTGTACTGTGAGGGAAAGCTCTAGAAAGTAAAGCGGAGCTGGAAAGTGTTTAGAGAAATTTCTGCTTGCCCTTCATTAGGAGAAGTTCCAAAGAAATGTAAAGCGTGATCACATTAATCAGGAGAACTGGCATCACGTTATATCCTTCTTTGTTATTTGGCATAAATCGCAGGGCATTAAATGATTTGAATTATGCTTATACCTGCCATATTTTTTGGCTGATATTTTATGAATACTGGGGGTTATCTTGGAGCACTGGTCAAATACTGACACGTAAAGGCTGGACGCAATCCCTTCTTCTGTTCTTGTGTGGGATTCCAGCATGGTTGGTGAGAAGGGAACAAGTTTGAGATAAATTTGTTACAATCAAAGCTCCTTCCTCCTTTCTTTCTTCCTTTTTTCCTTTCTTCCCTACCTCTCTCTCTCCCTTCCTCCTTTCCTTTCTCCCTTCATCCTTCCTTTCTCTATCCTTCCTTCCATCCTTCCTCCTGTCCTCCCTTTTTGCCTGTAAACTGTCACAGAATTCATCACCAATTGCCCATGGTATGAGTGCTAAGCAGCCGTTGCAGGTATGTGTCTCTCACACTCATCCCTGCCTCATGCTCGTCCTGTAGCTCCTATTTTTGTGGATGACCCCAACCCTGTGAAGGACAAGGCAGCTCTTACTGCACCTCCACTGTTGTCATGAAATGGCCACAGAACGCCTGCAACCAGTCAAAGAGCAGCTGTGTTTCAAAGAGCAGCTGTGTTTCTGTAAGGTCTACTTTGAACAAGTTGCAATCATATTTTTTTTTTCTGTCTTTTTAGAAGCCCTGACTGACACGAGCGTATATAATGTCAAGAATACCTTTATATGATTTTTCCGTCCTGGTACTGTAGTGTAATTAGCAGGCTCAGGCTTGCTCCTGCTCTTTCCAAATGCAATTCTTCCTGGGGAAAGAAATTAAACCGAGGGATGATGTAGATTTTCGCAGCCAGTCAGATGAAAGTAAGTGGTGGTTACAATTATTCAAAAGTACTTGGGAAAGTATTGAATATGGTAATCCTTGATAGGAGAAGGCACTGGGCTGGTTAAAGCACGTGGCTGGAAATGTGCAGAGGTTGCTTTCCCTCCCAGCTCTGCCACAGCCTTTCACTGTGGCCTTGGGCAAATTATTTCACTGGTTCTGTAATAGCAGAGTTTGTCGAGAATAAAAGTGGGAGTGCCACTGTTCCGTTTTGTTCTGTTTGTCTCCCTGAGATCTCAGACTTGCAGAACTCAGACCTGCACCATGTATTTGTGCAGCCCAGCTGCAGCACAGACCATGCTGCCACTGCCATTCTTTGCTATGCAGGATCCAGTTATCAGTCTGTTTCAGACCACGTAGCAGAGATGCAGAAACTTAATTAAATGTAGCAAACTATAAAACTGGTATGTTCAGAAATGAATGTAGATGACACCCACTCCTCCACTGCCCATCCACTCAGGCACACTGTGTGCACTGGGATAATGCTGTCCTTGTTCTCCTTAACCTTCCCAGCAGCAATGCCTGTGATAAACAAGGCTGCAGCCAGTCCTGGTCATGCTGCTACATTCACCTGCAAAAACATAATAGATTTCTAATGCCTTTTGCTGCTGTCACATCCTTTTAGCAAGAGTCTATTCAAACTTGGAGAAGATGGATAATTTTTGAGGGTAGGGTGGTAGGATCCAGCCCTGTTGTTTTATCAGTCCCATGCTGGAGGGTTACAGGAGTGGCCTGAAGCTTTGCTTTCTGCTGGCACATGTCTTCAAAGCCACCACAAGACTTTTTATTAGAAATGTTGGCTTCAGACAACCCAGAGCTCTCCAGAGCTTTGGAAAGTTAAAAAATCAATAATAATGTCTTTTTCTTTTTTTTTTCTTCTTTTGGCTTTAGCACTTGTCTTTGCAGTCTCTTTGTTCAGAATCAGGTGCAGCACACAACTGGCCAGCAGCTCCTGAAGTCCTGCCCTCAGTAAGCAGCATGTATCTGCTTGAGTGTCTGCTATAGGATCTGAATGGCAAATATAAGGGAGGAAATCATGAATGGGTTATCATGCAGAGTAGGAAGAGAGCTGTTGTATGCAGCATTGGGCAAGAAGTTGTGCTCTGGTCCTGCAGCACCAGGGTAGCAACACTCAGGACTTGTTCATCCTACAATATGGACATGGGCTGGTGGCAAGCATGGCACGGTGCAAGAGAGAAACGCAGCAAAGAGGGTCCATGGTGAGATGGTCCCAGGGTGCTCAGAGGAGTGGGACTGGATGCTTTTGCTTTGCTCTTGAAATTTCTCATGCACGCCTGGAGTCCATGGCCGTGCTGTCTTCAATGTTCCAGTAGGGCTGCCAACAGGTCATTTTGCCCTGGGTACCACCCCACAGCACTGCAGAGTGGCTATAGTTTAAAAAAGAAAGAAAACAAATTGCTATTGGATGCCCAAAGAAACCATCTTGTTGGGAACAGCTAGACTTGAAAAATGGCAAGTGGAGCAAGTGAGACTCCAGGGAAATTCATGGAAGAAACACCTAGCTTGAGATGTTGTGGTTTTATTTCAAGTGAAAAGTAAGAGAGGTCTTCTCTTTCTGGAACCGTTTTCATGTTCTTATTAACACTTACCAGTGGTGAGTGCCTCACAGAACATACCCATAACAGTAATGCTGTTCTCGCTAGCCAAAGCATTTGCATGTCCAAAAGGGACGTGTATCATAAATAGACTGTTTACAGTAGACTTAAATTATATGATGAGCCATATATCATATCACAAGCCCTTGCCAACCATGCATGACTATTTGCTTCTCCTCAGGCGGTAAACAAAGTTTTCAGCTGACCTACTGTTTAGTAGAAGTGCACCGAAACAGAGATAAGCAGTGCCGCTCGTAATGCTGTAGTGGAATAAAATCTGGCATAAATTTGCCTAGAAAGTAGAAGGAATGCATGAAATATTATTTCTTAGTTCACATAGGACTTTTCTGCCAGCACGCCATGTAATATTGCATTGCTAGTAAAAGGAAGTTTATTCCTGCTTCTGGATGAGAGCACCACTTCCACAGCATAATAGTGGGAAAGAGGCTGGTGCTCTGCTCAGGAGGCCAACACAACGTATATAGTGTGAATGTCAAATCATGTAAGGTAAAGCATAAGTTAAATGTTTGAAAATGAAGACCTGAAGGAACATTCAGGGTTTAAGAAATGCCCTGTATCGTACTGCAATGCCTTGGGATTCCTGCTGAGCTCAGGACTCAGAGCAGCCCTTTCCTACCTGGGGTTGAGTGGTTTCCCATAAAGTGCGGAGAGCAGATCTGGGTTCCCAGGTCAGAGCAACGCTTGAAATGGGCTGTTAGGGGGTTTGTATATTGGTATAACACACCTTGGACTAATCCAGTGCCTAATGGCAGCATTGTGCATGGCAGCCGGTTGTTTGTTTGCCTGCCTGCTCCCAGCCTCTCTCTTACCCTATTTATATACGCACACATGCAAAAAATATGAGAGTTAAAGAAAAATGTCAACCATATGTAACATACATGGAGATTAGTGACAGTAACAGTGAATTCATTGTGGTTTTGGCAGTCAGGACACCACGCAGGCCATATTTTAGAGTTTTAGACAAATCCACATGTATTCCAGAGATTGCTGTGGATTTTCAATATGTGTGGCTCATTAGATACGCAATCTGCCTGCTATTCTCTCCTGTCACACAAAGCTGATGGCAGCAAACTGGCATCTTGGAGATGTTGGTAGCACTACAGATTTTAGCATTAATGCCAGACTTGGGCATCCTGGAGCTGTGCGCTCTTCTGCGGCACGAGGGGTGTGTGCCCACGATGCCTTGCCTGGGGGGTTTATATGTAAGCAGACAAGATAAACTCTCTGCAGATTCCTTATTTTTCAAGTAAATCATAGCAGCTCTACATCCCCATCTGCATACAGCAATTGCTACCAGCAAAAATCTAATAATTGCATGTAAAATATACAGCAGGCAAGAGTTCACCTTATTTTAAAGTTCTAAACTCTTGCTTAAACCTGCCTGAGTTCAAGCAAGGCAAATTTCTGTGCAGGGCTGAGTGCTTAAATATAGGTGAAGGAAACTCTGGTCTGCTAATTTCAGAAGAATGTTTAAAACAAAGTGTTACTGTTTAATCTGGGCACATGATGGGTGAATGAATGTTTGAATGAAATGACATAATTGTTGGTTAGCCCGTATAATTCGAAGAGCGTTCGCACAAGTTTAACTCCCTCTGGATGCAGGGCATCCTCAGTGCGGGTACGGAGCCACTTCCCTACAGGCAGAGGATGGTGAAATCCCATCTCCCAGCGCACTGAATGGCCCTTTGAGCGATGGGCTGCGGCTGAGGCTGTCTTAGTGATGTGCTTTGATTCAAGAGGGTTATCCTTAACCCCTCTCCTCACGTTGTATATGATATTTAATGCATCATCTTTGTTTTAAACAAACAATACACAAGCTGTTGCTGGCAGTCGTGGGAAGCTGGTGGTCCATCTGGAAAGTAGGGAGATAGATGAGGGGGGAGAGGAAAATTAAAACCGTTTAGGGGTGTATTTGCATGTGTAAAACCCTGGGATGGGAACAGGGCACTTAATAGCTTTTTAAAAACCAGTTTGAAGACAGCAAAGATTCTTTGTCTTTGAAAGAAACTATTAATAATAGGCATTAATTGTGTAAGAAAAATGTGGATTTTTCTTTCACTCTAGCCCTGTACCTTTAAAAAACTTGTTTGTTCACAATTTCTGCTGCATAAAATCCATTCATTCTAAAATTAACCATTTTTCCCTGACAAAAGTTCAGAATGGTATAAAATTAACCAATCAAATAGCTTATTAATTAAACCAGTGGCAAGATAGCTATTTCAGTGTAACCATCTCCACAGGATGGTTACAAGTCGGGTTTCTGGCTGATTGCTTCTGTCATTCCCAAAGACAGAGCACCCCACCTCAGCTTACCACTGCCCAGCGTGCATCCAATATGCCATTTAAAACCTTGATTATAACCAGAGAAAGCTCATTGAAACCAGAATAAGTTGCAAAATAATTAATCTTCCCTGCCATCTTGGATCCCCTCTCTCCAGCACCCGGCCAGATGTTTCACGTTTGCCGTACGCGCAGTGCTGTAATCCTGGTATTTACACAGCTCGGGTTTTTTCCTCCGTCATTAGTGCTCTGCTTCGAGGTTACACGTTTTGCCTTTGCTTAGGAGATCACAGTTGCTGCTCAATGGTTCCTGCAGGACAGGTCAGCATGGCATGAATGGCTCTTTCAGCATATTTGCAAATTAAACTCTTTTATTTTTTTTGCACGCAGCAGAGTTCTGGTGCCGTGCTCTGGTTCAGGCCGAGCGTTGGGCAGGCACTGGGCTCTGCACCGAGCCTTTCCTGCAGCAGTGAGGATCCTCGCCTCCATTTCAGCGCTGCCAGGCCTGGAGATGATCTATTGAGCAGGTGTTTGTAATTTAGGGTTCACTGCTGTTCCTGTGGAAATCAGTGGAAAAAGGGACGGCGACGGTTGAGAACAAAGTGAAAAGGCAGTGCGAACAAGGCTGGCATTATCCTGCAGCTCCCGGCCCGAGATGCGCTGTGAGCCTGCGCCATGTGCTTTGTGGGGAGCTGCATCTTCCACCCTTGAAAAGGGCTTCAGTAAACGGACAGGCAAAAGATCTAAGTGAGGAAGTCAGGGGGAAAAATATATATATATATAAATATAAATATATAAATATATAAAACCTAACAGGCTCAGCAAGCAATCTGACATCGCTGCAAATCCTGCTCAGAAATATATGTGCTCTGCTTTAATGACAGCACATAGAGTACTGCTGAGATAGTGGAAAATTTTACAGGGAGTTTTGCTTAAGGAATGGCTCTAACTCAAGTTACCTGTAGAGCACAATGTCATATGGAAACACTTAGGGAGCTGTGGAAAACTTTCTGAAATACAGTGGAATTTATCTAGCAAAGCATTTCGCGTACGAGGGAGGAATATGGATTACAATGGAGTCGGTGAGGAGCGGGCTGGAGGAGGCCGAGTGCAGCACTGCTGCAGATGAAAAGTACGCATGTAACCGGGGGGGGGGGACTATGGCATGTCCACGTCTGGTATACATTTGTGCTATTTGCCATGCACGTAACCTTGTTATATAAAACAGAGCCCAATAACCTTAAAAAGATGAACAGTAAAAGAAAGGAAGGTGTGGGGAGAAGGACTGTTCCCAGCCTGCTGCGATGGCTGGGTGAGGGCTGTCCTGCGCTGCCAGCGTGGGGGGAGCTGGGACAGCCCCCTGGGAACAGAAGGAGCTTAGAAAGACAAAGAGGGACAGACTTGGCTGGAAACAGGGCCAAGGAGAGCTGCTGGGCTGTGCCGGCACTGGGCTGGGTGTGCGGGCCCTGAGGGCCCCAGCAGGCCTGGGGAGAGGGATGGGGGGCAGCGGGCATCTTCCAAGTGCATTTCGTTATGTATGTGCTCCCTAAATGCTTATGGCACTGGTCGCCAGAGCATCTGGGCACTTCACAATAATTAAAACTGACAAATCCATAAACAGTAAACAACAGGCTACCCACTTGGGCAGCCAAAAACCCACTACTGCATCAGCTCAATAGCTGCACCCATCTGCCAAACACAGCCCTGCGCGGGCCGCAGCCAGCGCCTTCCCCCCGTCAGCCTTCACTGCACGCCGTGTGCGGGAGGCCAAGAGGGTTTTATTTTTAGTTTTAGTTTGTTCTTCCCACCACAGAGTGGCAACAAGTACCGACACCCTTCTCCCTTGGACTTGTTGGCCCGCTAACCCTTTCGCAACACAATAGGAAGTAAACCACTCGCACCCAGGGGAAGGGATTTAATGACTGGAAAATAGAGAGAGAGAATTTACTTGGAAAAACTGTGGAATTAAAGTTCTGGACAAAACATGCATCACTGGTGCATAACGTTTCTGTTAATTGGGTCTTAACAGGTTTGTGAGTCAGGCTGTAATGACTATAGAAACGGGTCACCCCAGGCAGCACAGTGTCCTGCCGCGGGGCCAAGGGCTGCAGCCCAGTGCCCACAGCTTGGCCCGGCAGCTGCCCTCAGTGCTGTGGGGCCGGCTGCTCCCACCTGCAGCCCCACATGGGTCTGACCCCAGGGAGGTCTGGGAGAGGCCCCCGTAAGCCTGGCTCTCAGCACAGGGCCCTCCTGCAGATCCGCCATCACGTGCACTCTGTGCACGATGCCAAGTGCGCTCGCTGCTCTCCTGTGCTATTGTTTTCACTCCTGGGTTCTTCGTGACCCGCCGGCAGCACTAAATCTTGCCCCTGCCTCCCTTCACTCCAGTGGCAGAACGAGCTGCATGAAGTTTTCCAGTTTTTTTTTACTAAAGCGAGATTAATTAAAATATAAAAACGCACCCAACTGTGGTAAATCATTTCTTCTTTTTGCTAAACGATTGCTCTCTGTTAAATCCACCTCTGTTTTCCACTGCAGAAGTATCTCCATGCAAGCAAAACTTCTAATGCTCGTAAAGCAACCAAGATATTATCTCTGTAATTAGCAGCTAGGAAAAAAAAAAAAAAAAAAAAGAAGAAAAAAAAAAAAAAAAGAGAGAGAGAGAGAGAGGGATCAATTAATGCCGTAATTAAAACCAATACCTTTAGATCTGCTTGTGGTGAAGGCAGGAGGCTGTTTCAGCACTCGCTGATGGGATGTGATGAGTTTCCCCCCCCCAAAATGTTTGGGCAGCACTTGGTGCTGGGGAGCAGCGCTTGGTGGCAGCAGTGCCAGAAGGGACCCCAAAATGTCCCCCCACCTCATGCAGCCCTGGGAAGGGTGGGGGTCCCAGAGCCGGGCGAGGGTCCCAGAGCCGGGCGAGGGGCTCAGAGCGGTGCTGCAGCCCTCGCTGGGCCCTTCCCGGGGCCGGGTAAGCTGTTTTTCATATATTGTAGCCTGGGAAAGCTGTATTACTGTTAAAAGAGTAACCATATCCCTTTCTGAGCTGTTGCCAAGCAGATGTAGGCTTTTGGAAAGTTCCCAACAAACTTCCACAGCTGATACTTTACTGACTTGTTCTTTCTCCCTTCCCTCTACTTGCACCTATTTAAATAACCAAAGGACATAATTTGGGGGAGGGAGCGTTGCTCTGCATCTTCTACTTGTTAAATATAATTAATTGAGAGTGACCAGTTAGTCAATTACAGTGTACGGCTTGCAAAAGAAATGCAGAAATATCAAATATTACTGTTTTACCAAAAAGCTCCCTCTTCTGCACTGAATGCTTTCTTGGAAGAACCAGCCGAGTAATGAGGAAAATTGAGCTCCTTCAGCCCTTTGTGCGACGCGGGGCTGCTTCTGCTTCTCACCAGGGCAAATATCTCATTTACTTTCCTAATGGCACGGCTAATAATTTGGGGGGTGGCTGTGAAGGAGGAAGAAATAACAGCTTTTAAAGGCTGGCGTTGATGCAAATCTCGTTGTGTGTGTGAGTGCGTGCAGGGAGGGAAACGGGGCACTTGAAATGTGGAAAGCTCTCACAAATCATATATCACGGGAAAGGTTTACGGGAGTTCAGAATATAGCGAGGGGTATAGATGTCAGGTTTTCTTACACAATAGAGGGTCTTTTGTTTCCGCGCTCCCTCTTGGCAGGAGCCTCCGTGCCACTGCTGGCAATTTCCTGTCCATCTTTCACCGAGCAGCAGAGCCGAGCAGGGGAGTAGTCCCACGTTTTTGTTTAGACTATTTTTTTAATGCTAAGCCTTGTCCTAAGCAGGATATCCCTGTGTATGTTTGGAGTTCCTGAACTTCTCTGCAGAAAATTATCCTTAAAAAGCCCCTTCCATAACACCCAATGTCCAACTTCTCTATGAAAAAAAAATAATAAATCCCAGCCTTGTTTAATGGCTTTTGCTTGTGAGAGCTTGTACCCATTGCTTAATCCTCCTGCACCTCAAACACTACATTTTGAAGCACAAAACCAAAAAGCAGGGACGATCCAGCAGTGCCTCTGCTGTCCCACAGCTGCCCCACACTTGAGGCTACCCCCAACCCCCAGGGCCCTCCCTCTGCCCTCCTGTGGGGCTGCATGGATGGGGCTTCATGCAGACAGGGCTGTCTGGCTCTCAGGTGCTCTGAGCTCACACGCCAGCATCCAGTTGTTTTTTTTTTTGCCTGTCTTTCCCAAACAATCTCCTCAGACAGCCCCTTCTGCATTAGTTGACATCACGCAGTAAGAACAAAGTAAAACTAAAACACGGTGGTTAGCTTGCATGGAGGAAGCAGGAGCTGCAGGCTCTCAGACTGAGCAGTGGAGTAAAACATAGAAAAACGTACATATGGAATATAGAAAAATATCTGTGAAATGCAGGGTTGGACAGAATTTGGAGTTGAAAATTCTACATTTTCTCCAAAACTTGCATGAACTTGGTAAAACAGCACCAAGAAAGTTGGAGGAGGACTATAAACTGGTATGGATGCCAACTGCCCGACACTGAGTCGGTCAGGAAGGAACACCCTGGTGATCCGTTTGCATTTAGGTTCAGAAACCCCTTCAGATGAGCAGGCTGCAGCATCTGCTCCCACTGTGCCACGCTGTGCCCCTTGCCCCAGGGATGTCGGTCCTGAGTGGGCATGGACACACACAGCCCAAGTCCTTGCTGGGGTGAGGGAAGTAACGGCTGCGGTGTGAGCGCGGCTGTCCCGCGCCCCCTGCTCAGGCATTCCTCTGGTAACATGATCTTACTCCTGTCTGCTTTTAACAGATAGGCGAGGCTTAGTTATGTTAAACATGTTGAACTGGGTTTGATTCACAATGCTTTGGTCTGGTTTCTTTTCCTTGATTAGCTTTAATCAAACCCTCTGCGTTCCATGACCTTAATAAAGCTATTTTTCCTGACAAGTGAAGACCATCTTAACAAGCAAAACTCATCTGGCCTGAAACTAAAGCCAAGTCAAGATGGTGTTTTAGGTCCTCATTAAAGTCCACAGCATGAAGTAAGAGGGGAAATGATGAAATGGTGCTCCACCAAGCCATCCCTCCTTTACATTTAATTAGAGGAATTATACGCAACCCGGTAGATGCCTTGGGAAGGCAATCACCACTGGGTTCATAAAGAGCCCGGCACTATGAAAGGGCACAGCTACGGTCTTAGGAAGGAGTACATGAACACCAGGAGCCGGATGGACTTAGGGATCAACTGAGAAAAACCCCGGATGGTGTTAATATATAGAGAAAAGAACTGCAGAGCCACCCGGCCCCGGCACAGGGCCGATGCGCAGCGACCCTGACATGCTTCACAGGGAAAGCTTGGCATGTTTATTCTCCCTGCAGTCCTTTCCTTCAGTTACTGCTGACTCATGCAGGTTGGGTGAAATATTGACGGCCGCGGCCGGCCGGGCGGTGAGGCGAGGAGGCGAAGGAAAAGCCCCGGCAGTGAGTGATGCCACAGGGCTTGGCAGTGGGAGAGGAAATCAGCCACATGCAGACAAAATGCGGTCAAGCAGCCGTCCCACACAGAGGATGTCCCTTGCACTCATTAGCATTGTGTTTGTAACAGAGCTTATCAAAAAACAGCCAGCAGACATAATCTGTGGTTTACGCTTTCTTTCGTTCTCTCTCTCTTTTTTTTTACTCTCTTGTTTTCCTTTTTTTTTTTTTTCTCTCTTTTTTTTTTTTCTCTTTTTTTTTCTGAGGGTTTCTAAAGGATGTAATCCACTCTGTTTTTATTGCCTCTGCCTCTGGACGTGCCGCAGCTCCAGCCAGCAGTTATTTCAGCGTCTCCAGCCTCCCTGCGAAGGTCTGCACTGCTGAGGGCTTGACTGCTACTAAATTGCAAACCGCAGGGCTGCCTTAACCCTTCTCCTCCTGCTCGACTCCCGAAGTTTGGGTGTTGCAGGCTGTTTCCATTAGAGAAGAAATTGCTTACGAAGCGCTGCGGTGCTTCACTGCGGACCTGCTCGTTCAGAGGGGCTGCGCAGAGCCCGGCTCCAGCACAGCAGGAGCAGCCTCAGATGCTTTCTGCGGGGCCCCATCCCGAGCCCCCGGTGCTTTCTGCCAGCTCCACCAACATTTATTTTTGCACTTTGACGGCTCCTCTCTGTGCAGCCAGGAGCCTGCAGCCACCGCAGTCATCGCACCCAGAGCCCTCTGCTTCCCTCATTGCCTCTATTTCGTCCTTTAAGTCCAAGTTTTCCTCTTGGGAACAGAAACTCCTTGCTCTGATAGTCTCAGAGACACCTTTTCTGCACTTTGCATTTGCAAAGTGATTTTCTGGCCAGGTACATCCCTCCCTTTCCTCACTATCTCCTTGTACAGGGATGAAAGCAGAAATATTTGTATGGCCAAAAGGAAAGTCCTGTCCTTCCCCACTCCGGTCCCACTGAAAATCACTTCTTTGCTCACTAGTCTAAGATGATATTTGCAAATAATTTCCTAAAAAGGCAATCTAAAAATGGCAGTGTTGTTATCCATATTTGTACACAGGCTCATGTGCGACTGGATTCCTAGGGCTCGTCTACACAGGGACAATTGAAATTAATGTGAAATAACTTTAAAGTGGATTAGCTAAACTGCATTACGTCCTCGTGTAGACACTGTCATTTAGAAATAAAACGGCCTTAATTTGGTTTAGTTTAATTTGCTTTAGCAATTTAATAAAGACACTTTAAGTCTGAGTGAGCAGTTTACACAGGGATTTAATGCAGTTTAATTAATCCACTTTAAATTCACAATTTTAATTAATTAGGACGAACTTTCCTTAAGTGTTTCCCTGTTGAGATAGCAGTGCAGCATTTCCAGCCACTTGCAAGATGACCTGACGACTCCCAGCCCCAAAGGGCTGTTGCAGTGATGCGTGATCGGCCCCGGATGCAGAGGTTGGTACATAAAGAAGGAAAGTTTCAAAGTCCTCCTGGCCTGGCTGCTGCCCCAGATTACCTCTGGAGAGCCCAGGCTCATGCTGTAATGAGCCACCATCCTCCCAAGTGCTTTAAGTACTCGCGTTGCCCACAAAACCATAAGCAGAAGCATCTGTCCCATGTGAAAGGGGTTAGAAAGCTGTGTCCCGGAGCAGGGAAAGGCACAACAGCCTGGCTTCAGCCCTGCACACACGGCATCGCACTCTGTTGACTGCTGAAATGGTTTCAGTTTCTCACCCAGCTTACGCCGTGGTTTTGCAATGTTGGCAAGCCCACAAAAACCCCCTTCTGTGTGAGAACAGCGGCATCCTGCAGACCTATGTGTGCCTGGGGTGAGGCTGCCCAGGGCCACAGAGCTCCAGGTACCCTTATTTATTTACTGCCAGCAGAAATTCCCTCTTCGCTCATTGTGCAGATGACCTCTCCTTGAGACACCATCATTGCTCCGGGCACAGATCCTCAGCCTCCCCCTTCCCACCACCCATCAGCAAGTGCATGTTTTCTGCAGTACTTTTTATTAAGGAGATTGTGCCAGGGTTTCTCTCCATGACCTGGGATGTGTCCCCGCTCACCTCTCCCAGCCCCTTGCCATCCTCCTGGCCCCACAGCTCCCTTGGTGTTTGCTTTCCATGGGCTGCTGGCCTCAGCACCCACCCCTGCCCCAGCCCTGCAGCCATATCCAACCTCGAGAATCCTACAGCAGCATCAGGTCCTGCCACAGCTGGTCCCAAAGCACAGCTGTGGTTTGGGGCTATGGACTTCCAAGTCCCTCTGTCTGAGCAGAGGGGCACTGCACTGGGATGGCAGCATGTCCTTACTGCAGGTTGCAGGGGATACTGGGTGTGTTAATGCTCAGAGCATCCCATTACTCATTCAGGGATTAAAAAATATCAGAATGGAGACATCTGATCCCCCTGTGATATGCACCACCCGGCAGCTAATCAGCAAACTGTAGTTAAACACAGGGTTGTGTGGGGCTGCGCCTGGCTCCCAGCATCACATTCAGTAGGGAGGGGTTAGGTGGAAGGAGGGGACAGTTGGTTGCAATTTACCTTTATGAGGATAACAAGTAAATGGGTGAGATCACTGACGGTCCCATTTGCTCCCTACCCCAATCTCCCTGAAGCCAGGAAGGAGAGATGCAGGGGCTGAGTGTGGGAGCACCAGGGTTTGGGAAGAGCTGAGATCTTTCTGGGAGCTTTTTAGAAGGTGTTCCCTGGTGGGAATGGTGCAGGAGATTTGGGGACAGATGAGCAGAGCTGCAATACCTGGGATGCAATGCAAAGATGTCCTGCAGATGCCAATGGACATTCCTGGCATGTTCTAAAGTCCCACCAGCACGGCAGCAAGAGCAGCAGGGTGCAATGGCTGTGGCAGCAGGATTGCTGCCGAGAGCACCCGCACCTCCTTCCTCAGCTCAGACCTCGTTTGTAAACACTGAAGTGCTTTTTTATGATTGCTCTGCTGGTGCCAAAACCAAGCACACGCCTGTTCGCAGCCTCGCATTGCTCTGCCATGGTCCAAAGTGATGTCATGTATTGAGCGAGGGGTCTGCCACCAACTGCATATACAGAAGTGCCAGTTTTAATTAAAAACTTCTCCTTTGCAGTGCGTGGGCTTTATCCGTGGCTAAAAGGAAGTGGGGAAGAGCATTCCTTGGTGTTTCCACTTGGACATTTGTAGACCAAACAAAGCAGGGAAAGTTTTCTGTTGCTAAACACCTGCTAATGGTGCATTTACCATAACTTGGGTTAGTCCATTTCCTCAGCCATGAGGGGAGAAGGGAGTTAAAACCAAACTGGCGGTGAGCATTGAATGGAGATGGTCTTTCTGAGAGCCATAAAAAGATTGCCCTTGATAGGGGTTTCGTATAAGGGGAGATCTCGTATCGCTGTAAAGTTAGCCACCAGATTAGCTATTCATATATTTTATTGGTAAAAGATATGACAGAGGGATTATCGTGTGAGAACTTTGTGGAAAATAAAAGAGATAAAAGCAGTTTAGCTGTCAGGGCATTAAGGCTGTGGTTAGCTCTGCATAGTGTTACGGGATGGAAGGAGGCCGGGTCTCTGCAGCCCGCTGATGTTCGCTTCTGATGGCCATGCACTGGGAGCAGTGAGCCCCTCTGGCTGAGAATGCAGGGGGGATCCCTCTGGGTTGGTCTGGCCAAAGGGATGGAAACCCTGCGGCACACTGGAAGGGATGGAGCATGTTCCTGTACTCTTCTGGCTGCCAAGGGGCTGCTGGCCATGCAAATGAATACAGCGATGGCAACCACAGTTCTATAGCTATCCGTGTGCGCCTCCTGTTTTAGTTTCAGCACCTTTTCTTTCTCCCCCCCAACCCCTTCCATTTTCCTGTGTTTTTGGCTGCAAACGTTCAGAAGTTCCGGACGAAAAGCTGTGGTAAATGTACAAATTGCTCACACAGCCAGCGTGCAGGGAGCACGCATGGGGCTGGCCGCAGCCACGCATCCATCTGTGCAGCACATGTGCATGGGGCTGGGCACTCATGGCTGCAGGTTTCGGCGTGGCAGTGGCTGTCATGGGAAGGTCCCTTAGCAGGGGTCCTGTGCTGGCAATGAGGGCTTGCCTGCTTGGCCCCACCATTCCCATGGGGAGGTGATGGGATGCAGAAGTGTCCAGGATGGAGGCCCTGCTCTGTGGAGTGCAGGAGAATGGGAACTGTGGTTTAGGAGAGCATCTGGACTGGAGGGTTTGAGAGGCGCGCCTGGTTCTGTGCTCTTCAGCATGGCGCTGAGCTGCTGCTTTATGGAAGATACAGACACTGTATTGAACAGATGTCTTCATCGTTGGCTACACACTAATGGAAATCTGTGTTGTCATTGTCACCAGTGCAGGATTACATTCTTAATGTATAGCTTCCTTTATGTGAAATCTAGCTACATGGCACCTAAAACTTCCCCATACTTAGCATCCAACCTGACAGTGTTCCATCCAGCCACGCTCCCCCTGGGTGCAGCCTGGGGTGCTTTAGGAGCCACACTGCTGCACTTTGTAGGGTTGGACACTTCAATGTCCTGATCCATCCTGCTTTGCATGCCAGAGTGTTTTCATTAGCACAGCATTCATGCATGTGAGATTGTCGCTAACTGATATAATTAACCAGTATGTCAAAGGCTATTTGTTTATTGCACATGCAACGGCTTTTCTGTAGTAAGAAGCCCTTTCTGCTGACACAGTGCGAATGGGAACATGCTAAACTGGGGGAATAGCCCTGAGCTGGATGTGGAAGTTATGAATAATGATTGCACTTGAAAGAAAATAATGCTATGGATTCCAAAGGGTTTGTCTAAAGGTGATCAGTGTCAGAAGAAAGGATGGAGAGGATGAAGAAAAAAGATTTTGTCAGACAATTGTCCCCAACCCGTGCTTATTATTATTTCCTATAAAGTGAGTTGATCTTTAGTGACCAGTGAGAGCAGATGATGACTACAAGTAAATTCATTAACTGTGGGCAGAAACCGCTGGAATCCTCCTTGGAGGCAGCGTTAAGGAGCTGGCTGCCCAGCCTTTGGCTCAGCCCTCCTTTGTGATCCTTCCCACTTCTCTGCTGGCTTTTTAGCTCCCAAGAATAACGCCATTCAGCAGCACAAATGTCTTCTGTGTCAGGTGCCTTTACTGTGAACTCTTTGGGCCTGCTGTGTATCACGTCTCTGCCATCATTTTGGACATCTGTGCAGCTTTTAAGGGATCTTTTCAGAAAAACTTTCTTTATAGTTACTTTTAAATAAATACTGCTGGGGTGGTCTTCACAGCAGGATGCAGCAGTTCCTACGCTGTGAAGTGTGGACCGTGGTGTCCACAACTAAAGTACTAAAATGTGTAGTTTGTAATGGAAAGACGTGGAGTCACATTTTGAAGGCCTGCAGGAAGTTCTGAGTGTAGGTGCTGGTTTGTGTCTCAACAAACCTGCCAGGTGCTGCTGCAAAGAAACACAGGTATATTCCTTAGCTCAATAAATGTCCAGACCTCTCTGTGCTCACCTCCTCTACATCACTCAGGCTCCCTCCTCTACATCTTCTTATAGACTGTCTGCTTCTGCTTCCATGGTTTCATCCTGTGATGCTCAGCCCAGTGCCCCTGTCCTGCACTGCCTCTGTTTCGTCCCATGGCTTAGTCTGGTACCATAGCTACCTCTCCAGGAGCAGTTAAACCATCAGCATTATTTAACACAATCAAAACTGACTTTTTTGCTCCCTCCTCTTCCTATCGCTGCTTCTCCTTCCTCCTGTTGCTGGAACCCCTGCCAACTGATGGTCAAAACCTGGCCTCCATCTTCAACTCCTTGTTCTGCAAACGTGCAAACAATTTGTACCTCCCCAGCTCTTTCTTGCCCTACCCATCCCTCAACACATAATTGCTTTTTTTTTTTTTTTTTTTTTTTTTTTTTTTTTTTGGCTAGTTCCGGCTGCTAGAAAACTGTGAATTCTGTGGTCTGTGTTTTCTCAGTCTCTTCTGCACAGGCCATCTTGAGCCCACTCATGTGGATACCCAGTACTGTCGCTGGCCTTTGCCCCTGGCCATGCCATCCTGTGTTAGGGATCCATCCATTTACTTCTTGCCTCACAGATGCATTGCTGGCTCCCTAACATGTTCTTTAGGATTTGCACATCTCCTTTGCTCTGCCCCTTTCACTTCTCTCTCCTCTAGCCCTCGTGTCCCCATGTCACCCCCCTGACCCCATCTGGTCCTTTCAGTTCTAGGCACATCCCTGTGACCCTCATCACTCGCATGCCTTCAGACTATAGGGATTGGCCATGACACCTCAATGTTCCTCATAAAGAAAACCCACATACACCGTGTATCAGTGCATTCCTTCCCCTGTTAACTTCCCACCTGCTCCCTCTTAGCACTTTGTTGTTGTCTTTGGATTATCTTGCATGGTAATCTCTGCAGGGCACAGTGGTCTGTGTGTTCCTGTAATTCGTACCATGCCTGGTGCAACACAGCCTTCATGCAGTTGGGTATATGGGAACATTTCTAATGCAAACAACTTATAGCAAGGAAGAGAGTTAAAAAATTAGAAAGGACTCCAAACCCATGTCACATATTCTCTTGCAAGGAATGGGGAAAAAAATTGTTTATTCTGGCCCCAAATTTTAATCACCCAAGGGCTGTTAAGATAAAAATAGTCAGTTCTGCCTTCTGTTTATGGTATACTTGGTTGAGTGCAAGCCAATTTTGAAGCTGAACATACTGTCTGCTATTTTTGCTTGATTTTAGATTCCACATTTTAAATAGTTTCTTTAACAAGAAGCATATTTTCACTGATACAAACTTAGCTTGAGGAGAAGCATCCTGAAGTTCTAGCCATATTGAAGATCAGTGAAATGTAGTAAACTCTGGTTTTAAGGGTTTTGTTTTCTCCAAGAGCTGAAATGAAGAGTGTGTTCTGGCAACAAGTGCTGGCACGTTGTTCATTAAAAGCTCTCTTCCGAGCCTTGGTTCCCACACACATGTGCCCTCATTCTGCAGCGGAGCTTCCAGGCAAGGGCATTGGCAGTGCTCGAGTCTGATCTTCAGCCATACAATTTGTCTTAATTGTCTACTAGCATCTAGGCAAGACTTAGCTCATGGGTGGCCACAGCAAGGGGCCACATGCAAACCGATGAGCTTCTTAATGTGGGCTGCCCAGCAATCGGATGATTTAATTATCTGTGCCCGGCGCAGGCTGGCTGGCTGCTCCCCGTCCCGCCTGCCCCCGGGCTGAGCCGCACGCAGCCATGGGGCAGCTGCATTTGATCTCCTCGCCGGCGCGAGGGTCCGGCCCTGACAACAGCCTCTCTGTTCAGAGCTTTCTTTCTCCGTCTTTCTTTTCCGCTCCGTTTGGCACCGTGCCCCCAGCATCATTTGTGTGGAGGGGAGGATGAGAGAGCTGGATGGCAAAAAAAACTCAGAACATGGAGTTGGGTGTTGACAATCCCAATGATTAATTGATCCTCCGAGGATCCAAGATGATTTGCTGAAGCATCAATAATAGAAATCCTGTCATTATCCACTATTTACTTGGTCTTTCTGCGGGAAGACATCCTGTCTCACTGCGTCTGCATCACGTGTGGCTCTCGGGGCACAGGGGCCGGGCTGTCGCCCATGAACTTTCTTCTATCACCCGTGTCCCGGCTGGTTGTACTGGGACTGATAGGCCTGGAGCAGGGAGTACTTCAGAAGTTGGCCGAGCAAAGCTTCTTGGTGCTCCTGGAGAACAACTCCATCCCTACTGACTAGTGTGGGTCACTGGGGTGGGACGTGGAAGGCACAGTCTGGTGTCACTCATAGTGCATCTTCCATCCATGGTGAGGAGCTGCCTGGCACTAAGCCTGCTGTAGAGAGTGCTCCGGTCGTGTGAGGTGAGCTGAGAGGGAAACAGGAGCACCAGGTGACCCCATGAGCACAGCAGGGATCAGGGCTGCCTCCGAGCGTCACCTCTTGCTGACCTATCTCCTCTGATCTGCCCAGGTGAAGCTCCTGGTCTGACTCACACTTGCAATTAGCAGGGAAGTGGGGCTGACCTGAGCGGTGTCTTTTTCCCCTCGCCTGTCTGTGTGAGCTGGAGAATGGAAAGGTTTCTAATGGCTGCTGATCCTTTCTGGAAGTTCAAGCCTTGCTCCTGTCCAGTGAGGTGTCTGCTGGAGGGCATCCGTTATATCTGTGCCCTCCTCCTTAACCATGCTGAGGGTGCTGCTGGAAAGTGCCCAGCACGGGTAACGCTGTTTGTGTGGGGAATCTCAGAGGGTTTGGGGAACCATGACCAGTCCTTCCACCTCACGTCTCCAGCACAACTGGTGTCTCACTGCTCTCCAAACACGATTCCAGCATTGTGGGTGCTTCAGTGATTTCAGATAGGAAGAGGTGGGTCAGTTGTTCTTGGCTGTTGGGCTGAGTGCAGTTGCACAGATCTGCCCCCGTGTTACCCAGGGATTTTGTAGTACTTTCCATTTGTTATAAATGTAGAGGGGCCAGCTGTTTTCAGGTGGTGTAATTCTAATGTTGGGCTGTATGGGAACAGCTGAGTCATGGCCTGAACCACTGATTGAGCACCTGGGGAAAGGACCCGGTCAGCCCTGGGAGCACAGGTGAAGGCAATTCAGCTGTGAGTGGAAGGGGTGGAGCCTCCACCTCTCTTAGACCCCATTTAAGGGCTGACTGCCATTCTGGAAGGTTCTTTGGTTGGAGATCTTTTCCCTGTGGAGTCTTTCCTGCATGCCTAGATCTTCAGAGACAGGTGAGCACTTTTCCTTTGTAACATTATTTGATTTGTATTGGTCCCTTTGCTGTTATGCTCCTGTATTGCCATGTTAATCTTTATGACTGTAATGTGGGCCAAGGACTGTCCTTCTGGCAGTTACTGCATCTCATGTGTGCCAGCAGAAGGTGAAGTTTTAAGCACTACTGCTGCCTCTTGTTGTCAGTCCAGTGCTTGAGGGGTGATGGAATTCCATGGTGTTCAACAAGGGGCACCATGATATTCCCTGGAGTGTTAGAGGGATGGGGTGGGTGACAGGGTGACTGTGTGTGCCATGCTGTGCCATAGGCTGGCTGCATCCCACAGCAACCTCCACTACAGCTCAGCTTTTTCCCTGCTGCATGGCGTGCAAGGCATGAACAAACCTGTGCTGGTGAGACAGTGTGGCAGGATGGGACAGCTGATTTTAATTATTTTATATATAAATAACTTTCAGATAGCTTGCAAGTTTGGCAATGGCTGCCAGCATAACAATGTGACCTTGTTACTCTTACCCCATTCCTCTGAGTGTTTGTCTCACTCACTTGTTTTTCCATATCTTAATTTAGCTTGCAAGTGGTCAGGAAGGGGCTGGGGCTGCCCCTGCCCTGCTGGCCCTGCTGCTTCCCCTGCAGGGGGCAGGGAGCAGGCACCAGGTGTGGGGCTGGCCCGGCCCACAGAGCACAAAACCTGCCTTGGTCCCATCTCTGGGCAGGGGGTGGTCTGCAAGCCTCAGTGTGTACAGGGAGGGGGCACGGAGGGACAGGGGCGTCCTGGATTTTAGCCCTTTGGGGGGTTTATTGGTGTTGACAGTGTGTGAACTCAACATCCTTTGTAATAATGCGGTTTTGAAATCTGCATTATTCATGCGTGCTTCTGAATGCAGGCCCACTGTGTAAGTTGGGGTAGGGAAGTTAATGAAATGAATGTCGGGATCCTCGAGGAGCAGCACGTGAGGTGTCACAGCACCGGGCAGCTCCTGCAGCTCTGCCCACCAAAGCTGGGAAGGGGGAAATGGTTGCTCATGTGGATATTCTCTCCCTCAAACACAGTTGAATTGCTGATGGAAACAAAAAAGATGAGTTACGCAGAAATAAATCCAGCCATACAGATTAGTAACATTTCATATTTTTGTTAAGAACTGTAGCTTGTTCTCCTGCTCTTTATTTGTGAAACAAATAAATATGTAGTGGATGGTTTTGAATGAATTCATTGGAGGAAACACCCTTTTTCACTCAGGTTAATGTTTAAAATTGAACCGGAGAGCAGATGGCTGAGGATGCATGGGCTGGATAAGCCAGACAAGTGCATGAACAGAGAGAAATGTAATTACACCCATGAATATTATTTGCGAGTGTAAGAGATAGTTATCAAAGTAGTGCATCTTCTTCAGCATGCAGTGAAGGCAGGTTGCAATTGAATGAGAGGACTGAATGCAAAAGGGAATCTTTTCTTTAAGTGAATTTTGGTGGTTTTTTGGGGAGGACCTGCCTTTGGTTCTGCAGCAGGAGGCTGTGGCTCCAGGCTGGGACGGGTTGTGGATACTTCTGCCAGCAAATGCTCATCTGGTGCTTTGCAGGTGAATCTTGTGCAAAGAAATATAAAGTAACTTGTTAAGTCAGATGCTTTGTTAATATTCTTGCAGTTGTTTGCAACAGAAAACAGGCTGAAGGAAATGACCATCCCTGAGGTGGAGATCACAGCCCATGGTCTAAGCACTCAGTGCTGTGTTCGTGCTCGGTGTTTACATTACCCTCCAAATTATTGAGGAGCCTTCTCCAGTTTAATGTGTCTAGCAGGGTCTTCAAAGTCAAGTGTGTTTATGTTCAGTGGCAGAAGCCTTTCTTCCAAAGCAAAGCAGGGGAGGGCAGCACCCGCAGAGCTCCGGGCTGCACCCAGACCCTGCAGAGCAAGCAGCAGCTCCTCAGGTGGGTGCAGCGGGCAGTGCACGGCCCGTGCTGCTGTATATGAGCAGAATAAGGCACGAAGGAGCACAGCAGCAGCTGTGCCCAGGTCTGCACCCAGTGCGCTCACTCACAGAGTCAAGTGCACGTACGGTTCTTGCAGCACTCCAGTGATTCTGAATTGCTTGACATTGTGGCAGCACTCAAATCTCAGTTGCTTTGAGACTCAAGGGTCTGCTGCACGGCTTCGTTTTAAAACGGATGCAGGCAGCTTCCTCGTCTCCCGGCCTCGGGCTGCGGGGCGGCACACACGGTTACTGCGGGGCAGCCCCGCAGCCGCTGCGCCCTTTCCCACTGCCGCTGGGAAGCGACCAAACGAGATCGCAGCCCCTGAATGTCCCGGTGCTTAGAAATGGGGACTTTAGAAATAGCCCCGAAGATAAAGGAGGGCATTTATCCCCACGATTGTTCGGCAGAGAAAGCGATTTCCATAGTCTGCTGATGGTCAATCAGGAGCATGCGGCAAGGCGCCTGCTGGTTGGCTCTGGCGGAGCTGGCGGTTTTACTGGTCGAGTTTTGTTTCAACTTAATGAAGTAAGTACTTTGCCTGCACCCAGCGCTGATGGGGAAGGTTTGTAAACTCCTTGCCTTTGTTGGGGTGACTGAAGGATTTTTTTTCTTCCTTTTACCCAGCCATTTTTGTTTCTTCTCAAATCCGTTGCCATTGACAAAAGGTAGTTACTGTAAAAAACATAAAAAGGCTGTAAACCTGGTTTGCATCTTGAGTCCTGAAAAGGCCGCTTTTTATGCAGGGAAGAGCCTCAGGGCGGGCAGGCGTGGGGTGGGAGCTGATGTTTTAAGGACCTGTGGGGCTGAGCGTCCTGCTCCGGTCCCATGCACGGACACCTGCAACTCCCGGTGCCAATTAAATTAGGAGCCAAGCGTGGGTATTTAGTTTGAAGTCGTTTCATGGGCTGTGGACTCTGGGTTGTTCATTTCTGGTGGTGTGGAAGAGGCTGCTGTGCTTTGCTCTCGTCCTGCTTGGAGCACCGCATGCACGCCGTGCCTGTGCCCCTCTCTGAGCAGGTCGGCAGCCAGAAGCCTGCCCAGCAATGCAGTTGTAATTGAAGATATTTAAAAATGTATGTATCTTCCATCTTTCCCATATGGGCTCCTTAGGCAACATGACCTTATGTGGCCATTATCTGACCTCCCTTACACTTGGATTACTCAGTACAAAGCAAATTTATGGTTGTTTATTCTCTCCTCCTATCAGCTATTAGTGCCTAATCATATGGTCTATCGATCATGTGATTAATCGCCTGCCTAAAGAGGCAGCAGGTCCCGGGGAATGCTGCACTGCACCAGCCTGAACTTCAACCCCTTATACAAACCGACGGAGCTCAGGCATCCGTCACTGCCGGCAGCCCCGGGCTGAGTGCGGCACGGCGCCGGCAGCACCGGGCGCTGCGCTCCCCTTCCTGATGGATAAAACTCCACCTACAGTTGTAAACGGGATGATTTCCAATGCATCCTATAAATAATGATCAAAGAGGAAAATATGTGGGCCTTATTACAACAGTGCCCGCTAGTGCTGCTATAATTAAGGGTCTGTCAGCGTTTCTATTATGAACCCTTATTTTCAAGGGTTTATAACTCGGTCGTAAAATTTTGCTCTGGCTGAGACTTGGCATAAAAAGTCCCAGCATGTAACCAGGTTTTCTTGTTACCAAATTGTTAAAAAACCTACCGATCGGCCCCATTTCCTTGTAACAACACCCGTGTACCTTTGTGTTTCCAGAACTGTTCCTACTTCTTAAACAAGCGGCTTTTTATTAAAAGGAAATTAGCATTCGAAAACCCAAACTGAGCACCGAGCGGCTCTGCCCTTTGTTTCCACCACCTTACAATGAACACGTTATTTGCTTCTGACTGGTGCTGAGCTGTGGCCGGGGTTGGTACCCAGGGTTGTCTTCAGCTGTGGGTTATTCTGCATGAATCCACGGGAGCTGCTTGGACTTTGGTGCCTGTCGTGCTTTGTGTTAGCTGGGGCACTGAGATGCCTTGGTGTCCATTGGGCTGAGTTATGCACTCGGGGATTTATTCTTCCCTTCATGATCTGTGCACGTTAGCTCGTGCTAATGAGAATTATGGCTTTGTCGAAGGGGGGGGGGGAATCTGGAGTTCAGTCGGAGTGAAACTGAGGGGATTTCACGCTAAAAGCATGCCTTGATTTTGTAAAACTTAAGGTTGCCATACCTGGTTTCCAAGGGAGAGTGTTCCGTTTCCAGAGACGTGTCCTTGATGTGTTAGGAAAGGACAGCAAGTTGGCTTAAAAAGATGCAGCCACTTAAAAACATTGGTTCTCCCGGGACAACACGCCAAAATGCAAAAATAAATTAAACATAAGCAGATGCTGTGCCTTCTTTCCATTTCTGGCCAGCACGTCCCGTTATGGGGCTACCAGTGGGACAGCTGAGAATGACTGACATTTACTCAAACTTCAGGCCTTATTGGACTGCCCTGGCACTCGTGGTGAAGATTCGGGTTTATGCTGGTATTAAATCTGAGTGCTTCGTTGACTTGTTAAGGCGTGCGTTGCATCAGTGTAGTTCTTTCTTCTGTGCCAGCTTTATGCTATTCCTGTTTGTTTTTTTTAAAAGGACCTTATCAAGTTTATGAACGTAGCCTTGGATTTTCAAAGGAGCACAAGGGAAATACAGACCCGGCTCCTGCTGGAAATCACAGCCTCGGAAAACCAGAGTTCCTACCCTGGCAGTTATCCCATGTATAAGCTCTTTCCATTTCCAGAAAAATCATTGAGCTGAGGCTAAGAACGTTCATCTGGTGCCTGTCGAGTGCATTGCCTGAATATAAACACAATGATTCTGGAGCAGAGAAAGAGCCCACGACTTAAATGGATTTACGCTGGCTAAGAACCTGGCCTTCTACTCTCTACTTCTGACATTACTTGAAAGTAAACACAGAGCTGAACTATTCAGTGATTTAAATGGTGGTTGAAGATGTGTGCTGTTACCGAGCCGTTGCTCTCCCGGTGAGCCTTGCAGTGTCTGATGGTTTCCTTAAGGTTGCAGGTATCCAAGATTTACATGTGCATTTCAGCTGTCATTAAAAAAAAAGGAAAGAAGAAACTGAAAAGGCTGAGTTTCTGACTCTTGAGAAAAGCCTGCAATGTTCCCTGCCTGCACTTTTAGGGATCGGAAAGCAGAAGGCAAAGAGAAAAAGCGAAGTTTGAAAATGCCATGATTTCTGAGGTGTGACATATGCTTTTCCTGCGCGGCGGGTTGGCAGGAGGAGCTGCACGGTGGGTGCAGAAAGCAGGTGGGGAGCCCGGCGGGCTGCACGCCCTCCTTTCCACGGCACAGATCGGCTCGGAGCCTTTTTGGTGCTCCTGTGCCGCGTCACACAGCAGATTGCTATGGTTTGTTTGCAGGGGATGTAATAAATAGTTGTGTGTGTGTGCCCTAAAATTATAGTGTTGCTTGAGTGCTGGTGAAGATAGGAGCCCCGGGGCTACTGATGGGGAGTGCTGTCAGGCTGTGGCAGCAGGTGGCTGTACCGCATGGCTGCGGGATGGCTGGGAGGTGTGGGGGCAGCAACAAGTGGCTGCCAGGCAACTTGAAGTGCTTGTGTGCAAATCACACCCAAAGTGCAGGCGAGATGTCTGTGGGGTGGTGGGCTCTCTACTGCTCTGGGCTGCAGTCATCTCCATGGGCTGTAGTATAGTCCTTGGGCACCTCGCACATCCTGCTGGTGTCATTGAGGGCCGCTGCTGCTCAGGGGCAAAGCGGGATGTGAGAGTGTTGCTGGTGTAACTCGGAACAGGGGAACGCTTGACCACACTGCGTATTTTTGGGTGGAATCATGGAAACAAATGGTGGCTGTGCAGAGCAGATCGCTCTCGCAGAGCTGTCAGGGAGCTTTGTGGCTTTGTACCAGACTGGGAATTCCCCCCGAGCCCTGGAAGCTCTTTCCTCACTGTGTGAAAAGTCCCCCGGAGAGCTGTGATTGTACAAAAATTGCATCCGGCCCCTCAATCCAATGGCTCTGGACGTGGAGCAGAAGGTCCGAGTGCAGAGCTGGGGTTTGGTGTTCCTCACCCTGCGGGGAGCGGCTGTTTTGCAGCAACCCCTTTGTCGCAGCTCGTCTGGGTACCGTTGGAAGCAGAATTTGTCAGTTCTGAAGTGCACAGATTAGAAAGGAATGTGGAATTTGGAAACGTGGCAGCTTGTAGCACTGTATGGTTTAAATTAAACCTTTTTTTGGAAAGCAGAAACGCTGTAGGCCACATTGAGGGGGAAAGCAACAGCAGAGAGGACTGGCTGTGGTTTGTGCTTTGCTGTGTAACTGGTCCACTTTCTCTTGTTTTAACACAGAGGAAAGAAAAGAAAAAAAAAAAAAAAGGGCCTTTGGACTCCTTCTGCCCAACCACACAGCTTCTCTGCTGACCACAAAGAGGAAGCTTGGTGCAGCAGCTGTAGGATTAATACCCACTGTCTCTTAACCCAGCAGGGTGTGAAAACATTTTATAAGCTCTTCTTTTCCCTTTTGGGTTGATAGCTCTGTGAGCACTGTGGCACTATGAAGGGTGCGTTTGCCTTTCTTGCCACCTTCAGAGGGGGCTGTAAGACCCCCAGCCGGAGCTGCACCCACCTCCTGACCCTCAGCAGCTCCGTGCATTGCAGGCAGTGACAGGAAATCCAGGAACGTGTTTGCTGCGAGGGCTGCACGGTGCGGATCTTGATCAGTTGGAATATAATTGTTCTTAATGAAATGGAGATGACTAGCTCTTAAGTGAACGGCCTTTTCTTCTTTAGAAATAATAAGATTAAGATTATGGATTCTATTAATCATTTGATCAGCTTTATTCATTCATCTTATTTCCTTTACATGCAAGAAGCCGTGCTCTGTACATGCCTTTATCTTTTAAGATGATGACATTTACATATTTCCTGGTGCAGTGATGTCCCGGGCATAATACACAGATTGTTCCATTCCGATATCGCAAACCAACTATTTCCATGTGCTGAGTACTGTGGGTGATGAAGATCTTAATAATGTGATTAACTGCCCCACATCTCAGTGCCCCGCTCCGCCCACAGCTCCTGCAGCTCTTGGCCACCAGGGCATCAGCAGTGTGCCTGGTGACCCCGGGGCCAAGCAGGTGTCACACAGCATGGAGCGGGGACGTCAGAGGGCAATCCTGATGACCTGCATGTTAAGGGACTCTGCTTTCTTGGCACTCTGCACCAAAGATGCTGAAAGCACAACTTTGGGAGCCTGTAGGGAATTACTGGCGGGGAAATTTGTTCCTCCGTAGCGACAGCGTTGCTATTTCTTGTGTGGATGTGCCGTTGGGAAGGTTTTATTTTGTTGTCATTAGAGAAATCTCTCTGTTGTTATAACGCTTTCTATGTGTGAAGAAATACAGACATAATGTGTATCCAGTCCATAAAACACTCTTTGGGAGCCTCCACCTGTGGCACAGCCTCTCTGCACCGCCAGCGTTTTGCTGTGGGTGTTGGTAGCTCCTCTCCTTGAGCACCGCATGGAACAGGAGCGCTGGGGAGTTCAGCAACTAGCGGAGGGCTCTCGGTTAACTCGTGTAAGCTGAGCTGGAGAAGTTGCACTGTGCCTCAGTCTTTTTCATCTTGGTAGAATTATACTGTAACTAATTGAGTCCATTGATCACTGTCTTGTTTTTTTCCATCTTCTTCTCAGAGGATTCATTTCATAGTGTTCCATACATCAGTCAAGAAAATGGCTGCAGTGGAATTACCAGGGTTGATAATAAAGGTAATTTAGCCCTGTTGAAATTATTTTTTATGTATCTAAGTAGGGTAGCGCATTCACATGTGCTGCCTCAAATCCAGCAATGAAATACCTGCACGATCCAGACTGCGGGGTCCTGAAATAACTCTTCTTGATGACCACAGAAAGTCAGAGCAGTTGGTTGGGGGACCTTTTGCAGCACAATAACAACTGGACCATAAGATGCAACTTTAATTTGCTCAAAGAACCAGCCCAGAGCAGAACAAATAACTTCTGTTTTGTGCACTTTGTGGGGCTGGGAGCGTTTCTGGATTAGATAGCAAGTGCTTAACAAGCAAGAATAGGCAGCAATGTATGTAGCTGATGGCTACAGCCTTCCAATGATTTAATTCAGAAATAGGAGCCAAATCTGGCTTCGGCCAGGAGGGTTTTATTGTGGCTGTCTGGTGGTGGCACTTAGCCCTTACTAAGTAACTGTTTGGAAAGGGATTCTCATACTAGATTAGGGTTGGTCTCGTCAGTAATACACGCAACAGGATGTCAGAAGATCTGAGCTGAGGTCTGCCACAGATTTCCAGGACGATTTAGGTCAAGTTATCTAATCTTGCCTGCTGACACAGTTTCACCCCGAGACAAGGTGACAGGAGAGTGTGTGAAATGTTTACTTAGTGAAGAGGCGTTCTTACTCCTCACCCAGGTCAAGGACTGAAGGCAGAAGGTCTCTTCTGCTTGCAGAGCCACCACTGTGTGCCCTGAGCAGGGCTGAGGGATGGTTGCTTCCAGCATCATCGCTGTGGGGCCCTGCATTGCATTAATATGGCTCATTATCCTGTGCCAGAATGGCCCAGGCCCTGGCCATCAGAGCTTGCTTCCCACATGGACTTCCCCAGGCTTCCTGCTTATGGCTACTGCAGGACTGCGTGCAAGCACACACCCTTTGCCTACATCAGCACTTTTTGGGACAATGTACAGTGTTCGCAAATGGGAACTGACAATGGAAGAAATACGGCAGAGTGAAGGGTTTAATATAAAATATTTATACAGTAAAGATCTTTCATCTTTTGTCAGTCACCGGGTAGGGAAGTGAGGAATGTATTGGGAGTACATTACCAAGAGTATGTTATAAATTAAAATCTCAAATTGAATAATACTGGCTGCTAATGTGTGCAGTGTTGGAAATGAGTCACTCCTGAATCAATGTAATTTACTGTGCCAGCTGAAAGATATTTACGAAAGAAGGTATCTTCTTGTTGTTTTTTTACTTAGATCTTATTCAACACTTACTGATAGCCTATACTGTCAACACCGACTCATTTGTCATGGAGAGAGAGGCACAGCCATTAATACCAAGCTGTTCCAGAAGCACTTAGAAAAGAGAAAGGTGGGCTGCAGGAGTGGTCAAGCTGTTTATTCTCTTTGTTTCCTCTCAAATTTAATACTGGTAATTACTAGTACAGCAGTTTTGCAGGGGTTAGTTAGTGGGAGATGGCAGACTGCCTGTTTTCTTGTGGAACTGTTGAGTGCAATAATGCCAGTTTCCACTGTGTCCTCCTTGCCCAAGTCCTTGGGTTTGTTTCAGCTTTTATCTGGGCACTGTACCCTCAGAGAAGTGACTCTCTGGACCTGTGCTGATCAGAGGGTTGTCATCTCAGGAACTACATAG
Organism: Coturnix japonica; assembly: GCF_054131305.1. NCBI lineage: Eukaryota > Metazoa > Chordata > Aves > Galliformes > Phasianidae > Coturnix > Coturnix japonica. The sequence goes on from NC_140673.1 coordinate 26,446,935, forward strand.
GTGGGGCCTTATCAAGGTTTATTACCTTGAAGCATCTAATGTTTAAGGTGCAAAGTGGTGTGCCCATAAGTTAGGACTTTGCCAAGCACAGGCTTTGAAAGCAAGCACTGAACATGAACTGTCATCCTTTCACGTCCAGTAATCACTTTAACAGGTCTAAACAGTCTTGTGACAGCACTAGGCTCAGCTCTGCAGGGCATCTGGGTGATGATGAGGGTGGTTGCTGCTGCTGAAGACATTTTGGCACTGCACAGACCTCTTCATTGCATAGCACAGACATGCTGTAAGGTGACCTTGCATTGGGATTGGATGGTCCAAACCTCCAGGTGGGTGCAAGGTAACAGAGGAGAGACAAATGGAACAAAGCAAGTTCAGAAGACAGTCTAAAACTCTGATTTCTGCTCCATTTCTCCTTCTGCCATCAGTTTTCTTTGCCTCATCAAGTAGGATGCTCTGGGAGTTTCCATCCTATTCCAAACTACATCAGATTCTCATTCTACTTCTTTGCCCAGAGTCTGTGATCCAAAGGCTTTGTGCTTTACTTCACCTCATCTTAGTTTATCTGCCAGAGCTTAGTGCTTGGTGGCAGGAGGCTGTCTGGGCTGGTTCTGTTGTTTGGCAAAATGGGAGAGGCACTCCCTGAAGGCATTGCAGCTCCCCAGAATGCTTTCACAACTGTCTGGCTCTCACTGTTGACTTCAGATGGAGCAGTGGCAGCTCACTTTGAGAAGTGCCCAGCCAGAAGGCGGCCACATTCAGGTGAGACAAGTCTCACCTCAGTCTCTCTACCTTTTAATGCTTTATCAGTGCAATAGAAATAGCTTCAGATAAAATTGATGAGGGTCAATAGATTGAAAGATGGGAGAATATCCAAAAGGAGAGGGATGCTCTCAGTAATTCTTATAAAGGCTGCTGGAAAATTCTTCTTGTTCATTAAAGATACGTAAAGGTAACTGTAGACATCACCAAATTAGTTTTAACTGTGGATATGCAGGTGATCCTCTGATAGATGCATGGACAGGCTTCTATACATAATAAAATATGTATTAAGGTCATATTACAGCAGTGCAATAGGGAAATTGGAGTATTCTTATGCCATACCTTTTGGTAGGAATATTTCTGCTGGGTTGCATCACTGTCTGTAAATTTTATTGATTATAATTAAGTCAGTCTGCATTGTCTCTGAGAACCTGCATGGGTTTAAAAATCAATACTTCTTATATTCATTAGGGGAACCAGTTTGAAAAGGGTTTACAGTGAGAATAAGCAATGCATTTATAGCTCTGTTTTTGTGCGTACCAACCACTAAATGCTGAGCTGCTCGACAGTCCTCACTGAAGGGTCTGAAATGTTGGGGTTTTTTCCTCTTTTTTTTTTTTTTTTACCCCATGAACAATAATGAAGGTTGTCTTTTCTTGGTTACTCACCCTAGAATGCAGCCACTCATCAGAGTTCTGCTGCTTTAGTGTCCTCCTGGCACCTTCCAGGGCTATGAAGGCAGTATGCTGAAGTCCTCTCAACTGGTTCATTTGTATAGCAGCACCCTTTAAGACATAAAGGGGTTCAGTGGTCCTCTTGCTTGACTTCACAATGGAAAAGATCCTGCATTTGCATTACTGGAACCTCTAATGACTGTATTTAGGGAAAGTCAGAACAAAGAGGAATTGCAGAGGGTATCTGGCATTATTGATTTATGGATGAAGATTAAGGCCAGATTGCCATGTACTTATTCCTTTTACAACCTGGTCCATAGATAGACTTCCTCTGAGTCAATGGGTTCTTTATGTGTATGCTATTTATTGAGAATAATGTTATCATAGGCTGGTGCACTAAATATGTATAGCTCACCCTGGGGAGAAGATGTAAAAGATCTTTGATTGTATGAAGGGTGTGAACACTAAGGAGAGTGAAGGATAATTCAGGCTGGGACTTGGGAGTATGGCTGAAAAACATGCCATCAAAGAAACGTGGTAGATGTGGAGTAGTCCCCAAGGGTAAATTTAAATGCCCTTCAGCTGAAGTTGCTGAAAACAGAAGGAAGGCTACAGATGTCTTTGTAGGGATCACACTGTAGGCACAGAGGTGGGCAGAGTGGTCTCACAGAGGTTTTTCTACCTTTGTGTTTTGTGCACTGCTCTGATTCACATTTGATTTGGGCAGATCTACATGATGCAGAATGTATTGCACCAGTGGTGCTGCTGTAATGTTTCCATGCAGTGTGTTAGTACATACCACTGTGGGCTTCACTGTAAATTTTGATTTGGTTTCCTGTATTGATGACTGTGGTATCAACAGAGCTCCAGGGAAGCAAAGAAGTGACACAGAACAAGGCATGATGTTAGCTCATGAAACCCTGCAACGTCGCAGAGGGAGGAGTTAGATTCATGCATGACTCCTGACTGCATTTAAGAAACTAGTGGTTGGAACATGTAGGCATCCATCCACATCCCCCCCAAAATACAGCAAAACTGGCATTTAAGTGTCAATATGAAAATACCAGAAGGGAAAGACCAAGGCAAACTGAGTGTAAGTAGGACTCGTGCTTTTGAGATTATGTGGCAAGCCAACTTCTCAATCTAGATTCTTCTTTTTCTACATCGCTGACATTTTAATTTTTGATCTCAGCCATCTGATAATGTTCACCATTAATAAGTGCATACATTCATACGAGTATGTAAAATAGAATGAGCTACATATTGCTGAAATGTCCAAGATGAATGTCTGTGTAAAACCATAGTCTTTTTTAATGGAATCCAGTGTAAGCTGCTGTAAAGGTCTGGCCAAAGCTGGCTTTGGGCAACAGCAAAACCTCCAGGCTGAGCTTTAAAAAGCCTAGAAGTTGTGAGGAATGTTCTTCAGCTGCAGTTCTTTCAGGCTGTCCCTTAGATTAGAAAAAAAAACAACACTGCCCCAGAAATTTTTCAGGAAAATTGGGAATGGCCTGAATAGGAGAGTGTGTGCCAGGCCACCAACAAGTGGAGGTCTGGTGGTATCTGCCATGACAACATTTTCCAGTGTGTGCTTTCAGCTGTAATGATTTGTTAGAAAAGAAGTTTAATTGTGGCCAGTAGTCGAGACTATTTCTTTGTACTCTCTTATCAATGTTTTCCGTTTGCAGCAGGACTTGGCTTGTTTGTTAATACTAAGTTCTCCGTTTGTTTGGGAAACAAGGCTGGACTTATCGTATTGTTTGGCAAGAGAGAAAAAAGCAGAAATGCAACCCTCCTAAAGTCCAAGAGCAAGAGAAAGGGAAAGTTGGCGTTCAGGAGGAGTCACTCAGTCAGTGGGAACTGGCACAGCTGCACTGCAGTAGGCAAATGAGCGTCCAGGTCTTGTTTTCCTTAAAGGCATGTGCTGGATTGGAACGCAGAGACCTAATCTGACCAGTGCCTTGGACTGAATCCTCAGAAATGTTTTAAAAACAAAAAATAGTTTGCTTGGGCAGTTCAAAAACCCACAGCATTGCTCACTGCCTTAACTAACACACAGATCATTTTTCTCAAGGTAGCAACCCACAAGCTCACGACCTGCTTGTACAACTTGGATTTGGTGATATTACCTAGTGCATAAAGAATTATTTATTTAAAAAAAAAAAAAACAACAACAATAAACACTGAAATTAGTGATTGCTCACGTGATAATGTATGTTTAAAATGCAACTTTGAATTACATTTTTCCAGCATGATGTGCTGCTAAGGGGGTGGTGTTATTCCTGCTCTACCAGTGCAGATAGAGCAGAGATCACTGGAATCTGGATCATGAGCAAGGCTGAGGCTAGAGCCCCATCCCTGTAATCACAAAGAACTCACTTTTAAACTCTTCCCATTGACCTTAGTAGGGCCAAGGTTTGATTCCAAGTGTTTATTCTTGATTCCAAACTCAAAGTTGCATATTTTTAATCTGACTTTAAATGTACATTTCATGGCTTATTCATGCTCAGAAATATTTCTTGGCAGTCACATAGATTGAGCAAAATAAGAAGCTTCTTTTAACGCAGAAATATTAAACAATGTGTGCTGGAGCACAGAACGCTATTTGGACACAGGAAGGCTTTATAAACATAGATTTGATTGTGATTGAACTGAAAATAGTGGTATTAAATTAATGTCTGTTTAAGGCACTAAAAAAAAATGCACTTTTCAAACTGTTAAGGATAAAATCAATCTGCAAAAGTATTTTAAGACTGTAATAAAAATATCATTGACAAAATAAAGTGAAAATAGCAAAGTATATTTAAAGTTACTTGGAGGTCTTCTTGAAAGTTTATGACCTTTACCAGTTGGAGCTCATTTAGTTGAAAAAGCCATTTAGGAGCCTGGGAGTAGAGGTATTCTTGTTTCCTGCAAGAAATGAGCTACCAAGCACACGTTCACTTCTTTGTGAAGAAACACAAGTACCTTTGATTAGGTAGAACATGTTGGCCTTAGGTGCTGCATGTGAATTACAATAATACAGTACTTAAGTTTTCTTAATGCAGAAATGATGACGACAAACTCAGTAGCTTTCCAGCACTCTTGAGTGGTGAGAGGTCTGCAGAGGCTGCCCATCCCAACGTGTGGCCAGAGCCAGAGTTGCTTGGAGAACACCTCTGCCCCTTCTCTCTCCTTGACACCCAAAGGGCAGCAGTGGTTACAGTCAGCTGCAGTCTGGTTCAGACCTCAGATTTGGACATTTTAGCCAATAGCAACTAAAACTGATATCTAGACCACAAGGATTTTCCATTACCATAACTGCTGTTTAGCAGTATCTAGTTGATACAAGGATGGTGTGTGATTGAGGCCATGTTCATCTCTTTGCAAGAGGATGAATTATGACATTCATAGATTGGAAGAGAGTGGGTGATAAATAAAACTGAGGCTATCCAGAAAGCCCCAGGGAGCTTCCTCTCTGCAGAAAGAATAAGAAATTTATAGATGTCTAGAAATTACTGTTGAGCTTTTTGCTTTTTTTTTTTTTCGGTTAGCCTATTTTAGTCACATGACTGGAGTTCAATTATCAGCACAATAAATATTCTTGTGAATTGGAGCCGTGTGTTGGCAGCAAATTTCTGCTTCTTAGGAAGGGAGGAGCAGTTAGAACTTATTAAAAATAATAGTTTGCTATCCAACTTGATTCTAAGGTCAGAAAGTAGCACAGCCCAAAATATATGTAAACTAAAGGAAAGTGTGTTTTGGAGGAGTCCAATGCCAGCTGGTTAATGCACATATATATTCAACATATATTTTAAAATATGAATATTTAGGCTTAAAAAAAAAAGTAAAGTAAATGTGCTACTTTCAAAACAAAGCAGAATGATTACTGAGATTACAAAGCTCTTCTTGCTGCTTGTAGGGTAGAAATACTCCTTGCAACTCTATTTAATAGTTTGGTTGCTGCGTGAGGAAATACCACTGGTATCGTACTGTCTATCACCTAGAGTGGCTGTGCTTGCCAGATGGGAAGTGGGAGGGATTTTCGTGGTTTTTGCTCCGTTTGACCTTTCTGGAGTGGCGGCTGGGCTCATTCAGAGTATTCCCTGGAAGCTCACCCTGCTCCTTCAGCACAGCACTGGGCTGTGGCTGCGCTCAGCCCTGCTTCGTCCTGGGCAGGAGATGAATGTGTCAACAAGATGTGAAGTTCCAAGATAATTTGGAGTTCCTGGAACGCTGTGGTTCATTTATCTATTGCTTAGGCTTGGCAAATACTAAAAGTTCATGTCTTCCCCAGTAAAGACCATTGCCTGACCCATGGTGACTTGTTTTCAGAGCTGTTCCTGTTTGGCATTAAATTTCTAGATCTGTAAGCAGTTTCTCTTAAATTAAGAGAGCTTTGACTGTTCTGGGCTCAAGAAGGTCTGACAAGAGGGAGCAGAAGTCAGCCCAACTGTACACCTTTGGCCAAGGGGACTGTAATTCTTGGATCCAGCTAACGCAGTCTATTTTAAGAGTACGACTTGGCCTCCTTACAGTGAACTTCTTTGGGGGAGAGTTCATTGCACCTTGCAGGCCTCCGCCAGTCTGGATCAGTGTTGGACATCTGAACTTGAGGCTCTTAACACATTTGTCAGCTGTGCGTGCATGCAGCGAGATGCTAAATGCTTCAATAGCTTCTCATTTCCAAACAACTCAACAAAACCCAATTAATTAGTAGCTTTTAAATTAGACCCCTGTATATAAGTCATTGATTAATATTTCAGGGACGATCCGGGTGTTGCAGGAACACAACTGCAGGAGTGCTGCAGTCATGCAAGCAGCTGCAGAAGCTGGAGGCACACACGGCAGTAAAGCGGGGAGTATCAGAGTGGAATTTTACCAATGACAGTCTAAAGACTTATAGCTGCCTACAGAACAAGGCTGGAAAATTTGCAAAAATCTGTTCTCAATTATTGCATTTTTCTGTTCAGCTTTAATTTCTCCGGAGGAATTTCAGTGCGGTACCTTGGCTGTTCCGTTGTAATCCCGCATTCCCGTTGCTTTATTAAATACCTGGAGTTTTAATCTTGTTTATGAAATTGTTATTATCTCTCCAGTTGCAAATTGCAGCGTTACGTAGAGGAGTGATTATGGCACGAGGCACAGAAAAATCGGATATGCAAATAGAGTAAGTTAAGCATGATGATGGTTCAGTCCCACAATGGGTGAAAAAAGCAGTGCTCTGCTTTGCTGTTGAAGCATTCAGATTCATAACTTGCAAACTGACCCCAGGTTTCTTACAAGAATGCTCCAACTAGCTGAAACAAAACAAACAAAAGAAAAGGAAGCAAAAACAAGGTGTCCCAGAAAACTGCGTTATCAAACTACATTTACTCCTATAAACAGAATACTTTCCTGCGGTCCCAGCAAAGAAAACTGCTTCTTTGGAATCCTCGCAGGGAAGTACCTTGCTGTGCTGCAGAGCGCTGCCAGGCCGTGCTCACACACAGCGGCTGTGCAGCCCAGCTGGCCTGGTCCTGTGCCTCTCTGCCAGCCCAGGCAGCGCTCCTGGCTGAGCCCAGACACAGGCAGCCTCCCCCGGAGCCTTTCTTCCCCTTTGTTTCTAAGTGTAGGTTTGATGATGGATCGCTTTGGACTCTTTTATGTCTAGAAGGGGAGAAGAGGGATGTAAACACTAAATGAATCTTACTTTCTCACAAGCATCTTTCCCTGGCAGTTCTGCTAGTGCTCCCCAGCATTAAGAGGATTGTTGACTGGCTTTCAGAGCTGATAAGGTCACCTGAGGTACTGTGACAGGGCATTTAGGTCCAGGAGTTGATCCTGTGTAATGTTAACCCAGGAAGCTGGGGGAAATTGGGATGATCTTTTGCCCGAGTTTTCTTGCCTAATTAAGGGTGTAGAAAAAGCAGACGTTGCAACATAACCAAATGCAATTAAAGAGATGTCGTCTGGCATCTGTCCACTAAACAATTCCATCTCCCTCCCCTTTCTTTTTATGTATTTTCGTTCCTTTTGGAGCAGTTCAAACCCCTGAGCAGCTCCATGCTCGTGCACACAGTGCCCATGGGTTGGTGTGCTGGCTGGCTGGCGTGGGCTCTCAGTGCGATGTGGAGTTCCCTCCGCTGCCGGCTGGTGCCAGGATCCTGAAATATCGGGCAGGTTGGGCCAAGAGGAAGTGGGAGCTGCGCTGCTGCGGGAGGGAGACGTCTGGAATTCCTATTCCACCCTTCACCTCCCTGAAAAGGGAGATTCTGGTGGTTTATTTTTCACTGTGCTGCTTTGTCTCGTGCTTTTCTTTGTCGCTTGACGGAGAGCTGGAGCTGCGTGTTCGGGGGAAGTCGGTGGGGCCAGGAGATCCAGATGATGTTGGATGCTGACATGGAAGCAGCTGTGGCACTTGGTGCACTCACAGAACACCATAGCTGTTAATTCGATAAAATAGCTTTTCCAATTGAGATATCCATCCTGGGACAGCTGATCTTTTGTACTGCGCAGCCCAATCATGTCTTTAAAGCAGCAGCAGCAGCAGAACTTCCTGGAGGGTGCCTGCACTTCACTGAACAGTTTGGCAGCCACAGCAGAGGCCTGAGGGATACTTTCAGATTTCCCTGTAATTAATGAGCACCTCTGCACTTATGGCAAATTACAGTGTCTGATGTAGAATGTTGACCTGCAGCTGCCCCATGCCAAGTAGCCTATTTAGACCTATTTATTTCTAAATAGAGCCTGTAAATGATAATGGGAAACTTCGCTATTGATTCATTTACTCCTAAATGCTTCCTCTTTCAGGTATTTAAGTTGAAATAATTTTCCATAATCCTACACTTAGGCTGGTCTTTAGATATATTATATATTTACCATGTGAAAATTCTCAGGCTATTTCACATTCCTGCAAAGCCAAAGAAATTAGAGATGGAAAAGGCTTGTTTGATCTTGTCTTGTCGGTACACAGGCTTCCCTGCAGAGCACTGGTTATCTGCTGTGCTTGTAGATGTCCCAGTGTAAGGAAAAATCTCCTGCTTGTCTAAAATGTGGCATTCCCAGATGTTTCAGTTCCTTTTGCTGCAGCCACGTAGCACTGAACACTCTCTATATGGTCATCTCTCGGTTGTCACTCACATGCTTATTTTGACGTTATATTCTTTTATTTTGGTTTTCTTATTGTCTGTTTTTCTGAAACTAACTTCATTTCGTGCTTGGACTGCATCTGAATTTCCAGCACCTTTCTTTGTTTCTCGGCTCTCTTGGAAGTCCGTCAAACATCTGTTTTGGGGCCATGCACAGTTTTCATTCCTGTACTATTTTTCTTCTAGCAAAGATTTTAAATAGGATGAGGCTCACCTTCTGGCTGTTTCCTTCCCTAAGAGCATTGCACTAAATGAGCAGGTTTGGCTCAGGAGGTGATTGTCCATAATTTCCATACGTTACAAGAAGTTTTCAATCTGTGTGATAACTTCAGAACCAAGCCAGAAGAATGTAGAGTTTTACGAGAGTTTGTTCAAAGCTCTTTGCCAGAATCTAAATATATAGCTTCTATTGTTCTATTAATGCTGGAATTCTACTTCGTATACGCCATGGATATATCGAGTTTGTCAGAAAATATCCATGCTGAAGCAGTCATACTAATTGGTTCAGGCAGCTCAGTGGTCTCCCTTATGTGCTTTGATTTTGTTCTGTTAATTTTTTATTTGTAAGCATCAGTTTGGACTGTTATTGCCGGGATAACCCTTCCCTCCTTCTTGGAGGATTTATATCACGTTTATATTTTTCCGGTATTCTGATCTCCTTCCATTTTTTCCATGAATTTTTGGAAATAATTCAGGTTTAGGAAGGCTTGCAGATAATGCAGTAAGACTTTTCGTACAATTAAGGATGGTAGGTTGTGGATAATAATTTTAAGCTTGATCAAAAGCCCGTGGAAGCCAAGTCTTCTAAGGCTTTAACTGCTGTGTATTAATTTAATGGAGATCTGACTTTCTTTCTCAGCCTTCGAGTTTTAGTCTCACCTTTCACGTGGGGCTTGTCACCTTTTGCTTGGGATCACAGGTTAAAATAATACAAATCAGCACAGGTGCACAGAAGCCCATGGTGCCCTTTGAGAAAGCAGCCCCTTAGGGTTAGGTGCCTTCCTTTCCCCATCTGCACTGTTGGGAGAAGAACTACTTTCCTCACCGGAGTGTTTAAGGCTTAATTTTTTATAGCATATAAAGTGCTTGGAGATGTTCAGATGAGGGATGTTGTGAAAATGCAAAGTAGTATTATTGTTGATAAATTATTTAAAATAGTGTGGTCCATTGAGAAAATACTAGTTTGTAGGCAGTGAAGTGGTTAATACGATTGCATCTCTTACAGGTTTCACCAGATACACTCACTCACTTACAATGGATAATTGTTAGCTCTTGTTGTGCAGATGCTGTTGCAGATGGAGCCCTGTACCTGCATGCATAGCAAATGAATTAGACTGGCAATCCCCTTTATAAAGCATAAATATGTAATTTGTTCAGCTGTTGTAATTAAATATGTATGTGTGAAACAGCCACCATTCAGGTCATTAATGATGCGCCATGCCAAATTAGAGCTTACAGACAGTAATGTACATTGTTGTGCAATGAGGGAATTGCAAATAACATAGCTAAGCCTTTCCTAGTAAAGTGATGGATTCAGTGGCTTTAAAAGGAATATTTGTATTTCCAGCATTTTGATTGCTTCAGTCTATATTTACATTGATGCTCAATGAAAAAGATACAATTGGATGCATTTTTTTTTCTGTATTTGTTTTATAGTCTTTGAACATGATAGAATACCCATTAGGTACGTGTCACACAACATTTATTGGGTGTAACATTTCATACCCGTTGGTAATATGCTGAATATGTTGCTATGATCATTCTTAAATATATAGTCAATTAAGATCTGGTAAGTACCTTTTCTTCTGCATAATGTAGACAAACACCATATCAAAGTGCTTGGACAATTTTAATGCTTTCAGCATATCTCCTTTTTCATCTCTGGATTTCAAAGATGTGACTGGTAAAGAAGCCCTTACTGTGGTAAACAGCAGATCCATTTCCATAGAAATCTGCCTGATAAAATAATTGTTGGAATGAATTAAGCTTGCCAGATTAGTTGGTTTTTCTTTTTTTCATGCACGATCACTTAAACAACAGGCGTTCTTTCTTCTATCCACCTTCCCTCTTTCTTTATATTTAACAGAAAAGAAAAAAAAAAAAAAAAAAGGTAATTGTGCTTTAAAAAATACTCCTTGGATCATCTTGAAATAATAAAAAATAAAGTTATCAGGCAGCTGTTGTTGTGAAGCAGAATGAGAAATCATAACTCGCTGCACCTTAAAAGCATCTTCAGTGATCCTTCCTAAGCTTGACTCCTTGTCTGTTTAAAATAGATCAAGGTTTAACATATATTTTGTTTTGACGGTCGGTTCCGAGTATACAAGGGCTAATCGTCTTGACCCCTCAGACAAACAGGGCAGCAGAAGGAAGCATCTCAGAGTTAATTCTGTCTTGTTCACAGTGGGAACAGAACATTCCTCTGTGATCCTCTTTCACATGATTCGCCGGGGCCTCCTGGAAGCCAGTCCTGATACTATTAGTGCTGGGCTTCTTAGGTCTAAAGGAGATCGAAGGCGCTGACATCACCGGCCGCTCATGGGTCGTGTCCGACTGGACGGGGCGAGCAGAGTTGTTAAGACTTCTGTTAAGAAAATGGAATACTGAATGTGATAAATTGATGACACTTTGGGAGAGTTTACAGTACACGTGCAACTTTTTAAACCTAGACTAAGAAAGGAGTAAGGAGTAATGGTGTTTTTTAGTTTGTTTTTTGTTTTTTTCCAGATTAGAGTTATAGGAAAAGGTGTAAACTGCAACATAAAATCTTTTAGTATACATATTCTGTGATAGAAGTCCTATATTTCAGCAGCTTATGTGCAGATATTAAAGGTAACGTCAGAATAGCTATTTATATAACTGTCATTGCATGTTAGCTCAGTGTTGATAATGAGGCATGGTATCCTTTCTTTCATCCCTTCCTTTTTGTCTTCCTTTCCTACTGACTTCGCTTTCTTTCCTTCTTTGAGACGTTCTTCTCAAAATACACTTTCTCCTGTTTGATCGTGGTGAATCCTGCTTGAGTTTTTTCATGAATGAGTCAAGGGCTTGGTGTCTCTATTTTACTGCCTTGTAACACTGCAAGTATTGGAGTACTGGGAAGCTGTTCCAGGGATGACCGCAGTAGTAGCAAACCTGATCACAGTCAGGCATCCCGTAGGGTATCCTGGATTATTCTTGGACATTTCTGTAGCTTTCTGAAGATTTCTGTGGCTGTGTCAGTTCACCAATAGCCACACATTTGCCATTGCATTCCTCCTGTGTGAATGCTGAACAATGCAAAGTTTCTACAAGATTTTTACTTCTCTTTTCCTTACCATTCCATGTTGATTTTTGACTCTCTGAAGCTGCTGATTCATGAGTTGAATTACTTGGATGCAACTACCCTTATTTGGTGAAAGCTCTAAGTCATGTTTGGTTTGGAGGGTGGGAGAGGGGTGAGAAAATTTATTTTTGTATCCTTTAAGCAGCGTTGCATCACCAACTAGTGCTGTATATTTTAAAATCTATTAATTTTTGCTGCTGAAAGACATCCCATATGCGACTGCTTTCTGTTGTATCTCTCCAGCATGTGCAGGCAGTTGGCTGTGCCGAGGAGTAGCTGTTTGCAAGCTTTTGTGTGCGTGCAGGCGGTTCAGGCCAAGATAACGTTTTGACTTTACAAACGGGGCTGTGCAGAAGGCGCCTGAAGGGGACAGCAGTGAGGTTGATTTCACAAAGGGTTAACGCCTTTGGCCAGCCCACAGGTTGCCCTCTGCCATGCAGGTCACGAGGTCCAGAGGGTGTGTTAAGCATCTCCCATAAAGCAAATGGGCACGTGAAGTGACCCCATACGTCCTGGGGAGGTGGCAGCGTGGCGGTAGGCCAGGTGCCTGCGATAAGCGCCTGCAGGCCGGGCCGGCGGAGTTTGCTGGCAGTGGTGGCGTTGGCCAGTGCCGCAGTAAACACTTTCCCTTGGATGTTGGTTTTCTGTTGTGTCTGGCAGCCACAGAGGGCTGCTTGAACTTTAGCCAGAGGCAAATATTTATACATCAGAGCATGCAGTGTTCAACGGGTCCGGCCTGCGGGCGTGAGGCATGCAGTGTGCTTGTTGTGTCCCTCCTCGCTGTGCCTGTGGTGTGTTGGGGCAGGGGGGGACCGCCTGAGGTCATGGTGGGCTCTGGGAGGCCGTGACAGCATCGCCTGCTCCTCCACAGAAGGGACATCCTGACGGGAGCCGCGCGCCTTCAATTCCTGTTGGAAAGTTTACAGTTAATATTTTCCCTGGAACGCTGTCAAGCTTTTGACAGTGCCTGAGTGTATGCTGAGCTGTGAAATTGAGACGCAGAGCAAGTTGTGAGAAATCTGTTTCTACTCAAATCTGTAAAGGTTTATAAAAACTTCAGCAGAGGGGGGAAGGAGGGGGGAAATTAAATATATATATATAAAAAAAAGAGAGCCCCGTGGCTGGGGCTGGCTGGGCTGGGCTCGCCTTGCCGGGCGCGCGGCAGGTCCGCCATTTTAAGAATGCAGCGAGGGGCGAAGCTCTGCGCTCCTTACATGGCGGCTGCCTCGGCGGCGGGGCCGGCCAATGGGGCGGGCGGTGCCAGGACACGTGACGTGCCACGACGGCACTGACAGCCATTTCCTCGTTTCTGCAAACTTTGGTACCTCAGCGGAGTGCTTTACCTTGTTTTCCATGCCAAATGTTCTCTGCCGCATGTGTCTCGCAGACTGGCATTTGTCCATAAAGTTATTTTAGTAGGTAAAAAGTCTCGGAGCGCTCGAGCTGCGCGCGTTCTTTATGTAAAATGGATTTCCCTTGCTGGCCTGGGGCCAGGAGCGCAGAGCACACGCTGGGCGAGGGGAGCGCTTCTCTGCAGAGGAACTGGTGGACTGACACACTCTAATTTTTTGGCTCCTGACCAGACAAGCTCGATGCCAAAATTCAACAAAATAACACATGATTGTGTAATAGGAACAGTGCTCAAAGTGAGCAAGAGCTCACAGGAACTGAATACCAGCACTTTTTTTCCCCCCCACACCCCCCCTCTCTCCCGTTGTACAGCAGAAGCTCAGAACTGGCACTTTCAATATACGGCTTCAGTGGAAGAAAGAATAAATATAACTGCGATGTAAAGAACGAGGAATAATGTACAACCAGGAGGAGGAAAGGGGGAAAAGGACGGGGAGGAGAGAGCAAGGGAAGGAGGGAGGCAGCGAGATGGAGAGAGTTAAAATTACTTTTGTGAGACTTCCTTCAAACATGCTTCATAGTGCTCAGGGCTGGGTTAACCCTGTCTTCCCTGCAGCAGATCCCTGACCTGCCCCAGGCACCGTGGCTTCTTGTTTAATGCCTCTTCCCTTGGAAAACAAATAACGGCATGCGGCACCCACAGCTGTGCTGGTGTGGTCGGAAGGGCTGGAAACGGGGCAAAAAGCCTTTCTGAGAAACTCTTCTGCTTTTTTTCAATATTGCATCTCTGAAAGAAAGGGAACATATGCAGAAATACTGGTTTTCTTCTTTAAGTAACCAGTGTTAACCTGGATCTGTTGTTCCTGAGCTTACCTTCTAGCATGAAACCAACTTTACTATAATAACTTAATTAAGCTTCCTTGAGAAGGTAAGCATCGTTTAGTGGCTTCATCTGCAAAATGTTAGGTGTCTGCAGGGCTGCACATGGCAGCTCTTGAGGAGTGCAAGGCAACACAATAGGAAGTGAAAACCAACACAGCCTATGGAAACTGCAAGGGGTCATTGGGTCATCAGCATGTAATTACAAGAGTTGGAAGTTGGCCAGGGCAAGTATGGCCATAGTGTCAGGGAAATGCCGTGTGCCTGCACCTCGTGAGAACTTTCTGGTTTCAGAGTGGTCCCTGAATGTCTCCTGGTCCTCCCGCCCACGGGGAGCCCTGGCTGGGAGTGTTCTTAGGGGGGACCATGCAGCAGGAGGCAAGGGCAGCCTTCCTGGAGAGACTGTGGCAGACCAGGAGTTGGCTGCGATTTCCTGCTGGGCAGTGATGGATGTGCTTGCAAAGAATGGGAAACAACTGTCCTCAGCCCTGGAATTACCTCATCCCAGAGCACAAACGGATGGCCACAGGCCTTTGCCAGCCCCTTTTTTTTCCTCCTCCTTTTCTTTTCCCCCTGCTCTCTACCTCTCACATAGGCAACTTGATTTCCCCCAGAATGGATCGAAATCCAATGGAGCATGGTCTGATTCTTATCCTCTTAGTGCTCCTCTTGGGTTTATCCCTCTTATCAATCCAGCGTCTTCCTAAGACAGATATTCCTGCAGCAGATAAACGCCAACTCTCTAAATCAGAGACCTTGTCGGGATTGCATTTTGAAATCTTTGTAGAGGACAGATAAGATTGTGCACAGTTTCTGTGCTGTTTCTCATATTCGGTCTGTCTATGAGAGACGTAGGGTCCATGTCCTCTTGTTCCTCTATTTAAAAAACCCATCATTGTTTTGGGTTTTTGTAGGAGCGTGGCTCGGTTGCTAGATTTTTCATGTGAGAAATGCAAATAGACACAGAAGATGCTATTTCAGGTTGGATCCAAGCCTTGCTGTGTACCACTCCTTCTTATTGTCCCTGTTCAGAATTGCTTATAGGGAAGAATAAGCCAAGAGTTAAACAAGCTGGTTCGGTGCATTTGTGGCCTTGGGGAAAATAAACTGTATTAGTGATATGTTATATTATTTAATTTGGATTTTTTATGCCTTATCAAGTACAGAATAGAAAATGCAAAATAAATAGTAAATAAAAAATAATGATGTGGGAGTTAAAGTCATCCTGGTGTGCAGTAACATTAAGCGTGGCAGTAATTATGGCTCGGACTTTCCATGTAAGAAGCAGATTTTTTTGCTCATAACTGGTTTTATATCCTTCTGGAACAAAGTAGAAAAAAATAAAATAAGAAAAATCTCCTGGCAGTTTTTTAATTGAGGTTTTGTAACTTTAATGGTTTAATACTATAAAGAAGTCAACCCTTCTGCCAGTTTTTTAAGGTGAGATACAGGTTGGACATCGTGTGAAGTGTGTCTGTGTGCGTGTATCCCCAAACACTGAATCCCTTTCTCTTTCTGTCTCGAGTAAAGGAAACAGGAGACCTTCAAAGTGAATACTTCTACAGGATTCAGAAACATAAAGCAAGATCTTCATCCCTGGGTGTATTTGGGTTGTTTCTCTCAGTGGGGCTGGCTGTTAAATCTGTGCTGTTGTAGAAGTGAACCAAACTGTAGAAAGAATGTTTCCAAGCCTGTTGTGTGTGCCAGTACAAATGACAGCAGTGCAAAGCTGATGTACGAAGACAGGCCCTGAGGTGGACGTCGAACTGCATGCTGGCTGTTACAGCGCTGTAAGTTGAACGTACCCTGCAGCCCACTCCATGTCAATAGATCACTGCAGCAGTGCCAGGGGTCCTGCCCCACGGTGAGCTCTGCAGAGCAGACTGCTCTGAGGGCAGAGAAATTCCTGGGACTTCTGCATGCCGGCACTGGAGCTGTGGCCTTGTGGCCAGGAAAGCATTAGAGGTTACTAGAAGTTGCATGAGCTTTATGCCCAGAAACCTGCCTTGCCTTGGGTTACCTTGTTGGCACTGAGGGCTTGGGGAAGTCCCAGTTCTGCAATGAATCCCCTCTGTCTTGCAGCCAGCTTTGCGGCACTTCTCTGTGCCATGTGCTCTTCCCAGGGAAAAGCCTGATGTTTGGTAGATGGAAAACAAAACAAAAGCTATCAATGAACCAAACCAAAGGGCAATAAGTCAGGAGTGGAAACAAAGTAACTTGCAGGGAAACATGCAGCTGTCGCTGGTGTGCCCTGACTGAGCAGCATCCACCTATGTCCCAGCTAAAGCTGCTGCACAGTGTGGATGTCACAACAGTATCACTGGACTGGAGTAACTGTATCAAGGGTGGTTTTACTTGCGTGTGCTTAGAGAATCTGTATTGCTAAGCTCTCAATGTGGTTTTCTTTTTAATGTGTTAATTTATTCTTTTTCATATTTAAAAAAAAAAAAAAATTAGGACTGGAAAAAGAGCGCAGACATGGTAACAATAGCTGATCCCAAACAAACAGCCATTTGCTCTTACCACTCCACAAAGATAAAGCATGTCACGTACATTAGCAAAAGATAACTGACATTAACACAGTAGGCAAGGTGATTATGTACCACACTATTGACTCTGTGTGATCATTATTGCTATTTGGTGGGTTGCTTAAGTGGGTACCTGAAGGTTAAGTAATAACAATAGCAAAAACGAGAGGGAAGCAGAGAGAGCTAGAGAAAGGAAAAAGGAGATAGAAAACATTGACACAAGGTTAAGATGGAGGAAAGTGGATAAGTAGGGGTGTGGATGTCTGAAGAGAAAGGTGAGGTGGCTGTGCCTTGGTAAGTGATATTTAAGGGCTGTGATAGAGCTGGTGGTTGAGTAAATAATGCATCCAGTTCTGCTTTCCTTGAGATTTTTATGTTTGCAAAATAATGTGAGTGAAACACCGCTTTGGGGTGGTAAACCTGCGGCTATCGAAGTAAAAGCCAAACCAGAATCAAATCCCTTTCTGTGTTTTCAAAGAGGTGCTCTCCCTCCCCAGCTTTGAATGAAATCCAAGGTAGGGTGCAGTGACGAGATGGACATTTATTGGTTTGTGGCTGGTTTTTGTTTTTTTCTAAGGAGCCCCTTTTCAACTCATCCACTTTCCGGTTTGAGTTTGTTTTGGTACTTGGTGTGTTGCACTGCCAGAGAGTTGGGGACTGTTGCAGAGCTGTGATACAGCACTGCAGTGGATGGAAGTGGTATCAGTGCTCTCACAGCCTGAAGCTCAGGGGTCTGGGCAGGCTGGTGGGGCAGGGAGAGCATCCCTGCTTGTTCCGCAGTCATTGCTGCTGTATGGTGCTCCTCCTCTGCGCTGGAACTGGTGATGAATGCCGGCTTTTCCTCCAGAATGCATTGCCAACATTATAATATCATGCCGCGGAATCAAGTTTAATTTCAAATTGTATTAACCTATTTACGAAACGTATCAAGGGGACATTTTTCAAGGGAACAGTTCTCTTCTTTATATAAATTGAAAAATAAAATACTTCTTTTAATATTGCGTTCTCCAGGCACCGGGGCTAACTGTTTCACTGAAATTAATATCTAAAAAGAAGCCATTGCAAATTTTATATTGACATCAGGACGTAACGTTATGGCTTTTTAGGGTGGATATGCACAAACTAGTTAATAGTTTTGCAACTGATGAACATAAATTTTAGTATCTATACTTCCCAGCTTGTAGCAGTGTTGTCTGAAGTCTGGGATGACTGATGTTAATCTCCAGCTTGTTTGTGGCTTTCCAAAAATGAACTTCAAGTAGAGGAAAATGTGATGTAGTTCTCATTTGTGTATGAATTTTTAATAGGAAATGCTATCTGAGATCTGTCCTATGTAATAGTTTAACAAAACTTTAATATATAGCCATGTTGTATTGCAAAAGGAGGAATATGCACACATACTGGCTGTTAATTGTATTGCTGTTCTTAGAGCTTGCACATAGGTGCCTCCTGTATTATAAATTCACTGTCTTGTGCTGTAGAATTTGGAGTTTTTAAAGATGAAGCCAAGCAAAGGAAAGGTGGAGTCGATGGTGCCAGCTCAGTTTCTTCTCATAGAGTGGCATTTGGGGAACGGCATCTTACTAATACACGAATGAGAACCGCAGAATTTGGTTTTTATTGTTTCTCTGGAGTTAGACTGGAATTACAAAAGCTTTGTAGTTGAGAACGTTATAGATAATGCCTTTGAAGACAGAGTATGAAAACCTGGCTTTGCTAAAGGAAAGGGGAATTTCTGCTGCTGATCTCAAGCTGGCTAGCAGGTTGCTCCCCTGGTTTATGTGGAGTAAGATGTTAAGCAGTGCAGTGCGTCCCGGTGTACCCGAATCCATGGCTTTTGTTAGGCTACAGCACGTTTCATGGCAACCTCATGGTTTGGAGCCAAATCTCAGAGATGCTGAGGCCCCCCCTATCCCCGGCAGCTTGCATTCAGGTCAGTGAAGCTGAGTCAAACCCTTCCAAATGAGCGGCATATCAGATGAGGATGAGGCAACGGCTCGCAGTGTGCGGGAGTTTATTGAGTGTCTCTTGTGCTGTAGTTTTAGCCATGAGCACTGGATTTGTTTGAGAGCAAACAGAGACGCACTAATTGATGAGAGTGTTATGCAAATAAAAAAGAGAAATGGGATGGGTAAAATAAAGGAACTGTAAAACACTTTATTATGCCTGGAAAGCCAAGCTAATCCCAGAGGAATTCCACTAGGATAAAATGTTAGCTGCTTTGACATTTTAAGCCTATAAGAGTTGTCTTGGAATTTTGTATTGCATTTGCTTTTGTTACTTTGTTAGGTCCACCTACAGAAACGTGGCTCACGTTTTTCTCTCTCTGCCCTTCCCTCTCCCCAGCTGAGGGTGGCTTGGCACACAGTGGGCTTTCAGGGCAGTGAAATGGTTAAGTGAATTGAACCTCAGGTGCTTTGTTCTTGTGCTGGATGCCTGCTGCTGGGAGGCAGGCAGACACTGCCTGCACTGAGCACAGTGCTCCTGCAGGGAGCCCAGGACGTGGCTTACCCTACCAGACCGCAAAATGAGTGGTTGCAGCTGAGTAACCTGAGCGCTGCAGAGGCTGAAGCATGGCAGAAAGTGGGTGCGTGAGCTCAGCTTCTTTTCTGACCTTTCCTCTCACTGCTCCTTCCCCTTTTCATGGACTTGATCCCTCTTTCACCTCAGATGGGTAAGCAGGCAGGCTGCTTTAATGAAAGCAATACTGTGTCAAGAGGGATTGCTGGCAAAACCCTTCCCAGCCAGTCTGACCTAGCACCTCAGCAATGTTCTTGGCTTTGGCCAGCAACAGCTTGAAAACCCAGGTCTGTTTCTGAATCCAGATGGTGGTGCGTTGCCATATGTCAACAACACATGTCATCCTGATTAAAATTTTAACCACATCCATTCTGCCATCCCCATAAACCATCCTCGGCCCACTGCGTGGCAAAGGCTCCTTCCATGCTCATCCTTCCTACAGCAGAACCATGCAGTTGGTGGCGGTGTGGGCAATGCCGTGGCTTCTTTGTTGGTATCTGCCTCCTCATCCAGCATCTTGGTGGTCCGTTGTGCTCATCAGGGCTGCTGGAACAAGCTCTCTGCTTCAACTGGTTCTGAAATATGGGCTTTAGATGTTGGAATAGAAATGGGGGTAGAGAGAGGGGAGTTAAATAACCCCTGAGCCTGACTTATTTTAACCACTTGATAGGGCCTGCTGAGTTGTCTGTTAGGAAGTGCTCTGCCCAGACTTGGAAAGAGAGATAACATATTCCTGTTGAAACACAACCTTGTCTGATTGCCCTGAAAGAAGCGCTGAAGTTGCTGAAGAACTGAAGACCAGAGGGTACATGCAACTTGACTCACCTCTATTTCTGAGCTCAAAGCCATAGCTCTTCTAAGCTGGGAACACGAATCCCTGTGCCTCCAAGGCAGGCTTGGCCTCTTGCTGGCAGGAAATGTCCTTCAAGGAATTCTGCATTAAAAGCCTCCTGGGCCTTTCCCTCTGTTAGGGTAGAGGTAGGCTGCAGGGTCAGGCCATGCTACAGGCTCCTAGATCTACTTCAGCTGAGATCATTTGGGAAGTGGTTTCCCTAGTTGTGCCTCATTCACATTTTAGATGGATTTCTTCAACAGCTTCCCCCTCTTCTATAGGTACAGCTCGTGTAACTTTTATGCATTTGGCCAATCTCATTCCAACACGGCAGGCAGATATAAGCTCTCAAAGACAACAAGTTTCTCCTGCCTTTTGCTGAATGTGGTGGCTAAGCAGGGAAGGGACACCCCTGGCTGCATCCTCCCAGAGGAATGTTTGCAGGGAGAGCCTCACCTTTGTCTGACCAGCATGTCCGTCAGCTTGCAGACCTTGGGAGCAGACACACGCAAACTGCATCTCGCTCCTCCAGATGTGAGGGCCATAGGTCGGAATGGGAGGAATCGCAGGGAAGGGGAAGATGAATCATAAAGGAGTTGGGGGAGAAGCGCAGGATGTTGTGCAGGGAGGAATGAAGACATGCAATTCAAATCCACAGGAAACAAGGCTTTGTTCTCTGTGATGGTAGTGGAACAGCTTCTCTTTCTGAGAAGAAGTGATAGAGAAGGGGAAAGAGCCTATGATGGCTTCAGATGATTAAGTATATTCTCTATTTATATATATTTTTTCCACCTCTTCATAATGCAGTTGATTTACATCCCCTTTTTGAGCTCTCTCCCAGTATCACATGCAAATACAGCGATTGTCTGTCCCACAGCTTGCAGAAACCAGGATAAATTGGTGGTAGACATTGGTTGTCCATATCTGAACTTGTTTGCAAACTTTGTGGTTTGGGAGAGTTGGTTTATAAACCACGCTGCTCCTGTCCCCAGGGGGAATCTGGAATGTTCCCTGTCTATCAGAATTGATGAAGTATCTGAAAGAATGAAAATCAAACAGATAGAACTCCTCTAATACACTGCACACAACTGCCTGCACAAGGAGAGGGATGGGTTTGGATCTCGTTCTTCTGGGCAGTCACTTCTTCCAAGGCAATGCCAGAAGTGTGCTCTCAGTTCTCTTCCAGTGACCGATTGCTGGTGGGTAGAATGCCAGTGTAGAGAGATGCTATTTATATAGCAGAGCTCATTGCCTTTTTTTATTTAGTATATATTTGTAGCAGATACTGAGTTAGATTCCTGGCTAGAGTAAAACAGCACAGCTCTGTTGGCTTCTGTGATTTCCATAGTTCAGAGTCTGGCATGTATTTTATTTTCAATGTATATTGACTGTCAGCCGAGTAAAACCCGTGCCACTAAACCTATGCTTTTATCCAATGCACTGCTGATTTTTTGCTGTTCTGCTATGAATAGCAGTGCAAGAAATTAAATAACTAACTGTTGGGATGACTTTTCTCACACTTTGTAAATTCTGCTCTCATTTGATACCTACAGTAAATGCACAGTTTTGGAGGTCTTTGGGGAAGTTAAGATATGGAAGCTATGCCTAGTAAAGAAATCAGCTCTTATAGTTTGCCTTTGACCTGTCTGGGGATTTTGGGACTTGCTTGTGTTTCAGTTTCCTCTTCCATGAAATGGAAATAATGCCATTTGTGTGAAGATTAATTAGTCAGATTAATCAAACCCTGGGTTTTGTAGAGGCAAGTGCTACTGTTTCAAAAACTTCCTTTTCTGAGTTAAGAGGAAACAAACCTAAGGATTAGTGAGGTCTGAAGCAATATTGTTGGATGTTTTCTCAGTGACACAAATACAGATATCTTCTTAAAAAAGTTCAAAATGGATGTCAACAGTAAATAAAATTGCTGGCCAGTAACAAGCAGGGGTTAAAACAAATATAATCAAGCATTAACTGTGGAGAAACCTTCTTAGAGACAAATATGTGGTAATCCTGGGTTTACTGCTTGCCTGCATTTCCAATATATGTATATATTTGCTGCTGGGTGGGTCCCTCTGGGATCCTGCATTTGGGTGCTACAAGGGCACTTGAGTGCATGAAAGTCCTGATGTAATTAAGCATCTGAGGAATGTTCCCAGCTGAAGAGCGTGTACCAACTGGCTCTGAAGATCTTGACGTTGGAAGCAGATGATGATGCCTCAGCGATTGCCACTGAAGTGCCAATGTCCTCTGGTGGGTGGTTGTGGCCGTGGTGAAATATTCTTGGGAGTAGTAAGTGGAGAATGTGGCTTTTCAGTCTTGGCTGTAAGCAGTGGAACTGGTTTGAGGGCTCACTTCCTTGTGATTAACCTCCAGAAGCGGAGTATCAATAATATCCATTGTCCTGCTTAAGCTCACAAAATCTTGTAAACCTGAAGGAAAGGCCACCCCACCCTCCAGATAGGCCTTGGGGACTTGTTCCTTGCACGTCGGCAGTGATAGGAGACAGTGGCATTTGCAGTCCCAGCATCAGAATTGCATAGCTTACCTCTATTTGCAGCTTCATTCTTGCCAGATTGTTTAATTTAGTGAGTTTTCTTCTCCAGGTTTGGAAGGGAAATCCTCCTTTAGTTCTCTCAGAGTTAGGTGTTTAGTCAAAACGGGTCACACGGGTGTGTTTTTCATCGATGGAGAGAGACGGATGCATCTGCAGAGGTTTCCAACCTACACTGGGAGACGTGTTTAGGAGAGGAAGGCTGTTTGTCTGCTCTCTGTCCACCGGTGTCCTGGGAAAGCCTGGGAAACTGGCTTTGACTTTAATATAGGTAAAGCGAGGTCAGGGACACCGGCACACATCATAAAGGAGCAGAGCAGTGCCTATTGTGCGTGCACATTAAGATAGGAAGGGGTTAAGTTCCCTGACCTGACACGGGGTAAGCACCCTGTTATTTGCTTTAAAAGATTTTTGTGTCTGCATCTTTCTGATGCAGTGTGTTTTAAATTCGCTGCAAATAATTCTTTCAGCTGTTTCCTAGACATCCTGTCACGCAACTGGATAAAACAATATAGCCAGCTCAGTGGAAAAAACAATAAATTACACAATAAAAATGTATACAGTGTACTCTTTGTGCTAGGGCCTGATTCGTCACTGTGTAACTCCAGTTTGACACCAGCAAAACTTGGGAATTGTGCTGTGCAATAGTGGGAATGAAAGAGCCTTGCATCAGGCCTGCAGCACTGCGACCTGCTGGAGTTTTAGAAATGGTTAAGAACAAAATAGCCATGAAATCCTGCATATGAAGCTCATTACTTAGCAGTAACGGTGACTTTGGTAATGTTAACGTTTATGAAAATATTTCTTCTTAGAACTTTTTCCTATGCATATTTAAAAACTGGAATTCCACTGTTTGCAGAGGAATGCAATTAACATCATGAATCAAAGCGCGCCTTTAAAGAATGTACTACAAACTTGAAGAATTGAGAGAAAAGGTCTACTTTTAATCAAAAAACCATGGTTAAAATCACTGCCCAGGCAGATCTGGTAGTACTTCTGCCAGCCAGAGTCGGCATGTAGCTCCCTGCAGTGCATTTGGGTACCTGTGTTCTCTGCTGAAGCCCTTGTCCCTCTCGCTGGTCAGCTTTGGCACTGAGGCTCCTGTATGCAGGCAGAGGGGCCAGGCACCAGGTG
Organism: Coturnix japonica; assembly: GCF_054131305.1. Taxonomy (NCBI): domain Eukaryota; kingdom Metazoa; phylum Chordata; class Aves; order Galliformes; family Phasianidae; genus Coturnix; species Coturnix japonica. The sequence goes on from NC_140673.1 coordinate 26,470,590, forward strand.
GCTGTAAAGTAAATAAGAAGCAATTCTGGCAATTTTTATGGAGAACAAAGCCCAAATTAAATGCTGAGCATCGAGGAGCAGGGATGGTGTCAGGTTCTGGTGGCACATCACACCGTACGAAACCCAAGAGCGGGGCTTGCACTGCAGGGCTTTAAAAGCTCTTTGTCCTCGTTCCAGTTTAATTTCCTCTTGGGTTCCTTGGCCATTACCCTACGCACACAAGCCCTTCCCTTCATGATCCCTCTGTGAAGAACAGTGAATGGTGTGTGAGGACGGCCCCTGTACACGTGGCAGCGTCCCTATGGGGTGGACACCTTTGGGGAGGCAGCTGAGCTGGGCCTTGCTCTGCAGAATTGGCTCATGGGGTACAAGGCAGTGCTAATTACGGAAGTGGGTGTGAGCTGTGCAATGATTTCAGTGCTGGACTCAGGTCTCTGAACTCTGAGTTTCATAGGAACCGTGGAACAGCCACTGAGTTGGGGTGCCAATCTGCTCGTGTTGCAGCACCCATGTGCTGCGAGGAGTGGGGCTCAGTGGCCCAGCGCCAGACCTGGGCTGCCAGAAGAGCTCAGAAGTTTCCTGATCCTGCTCCTCACCTCCCAGCTCCAAAGGGAGCTGCTGCCTCTTTTCCCATGACAGCTTTGTCACCCGTCCAAAATGCAGGCATTTGTCAGGATGTTCTTCTTTTCCTGCAGTGGAAGCGGCTCTGTTTCTGCCCTGCAGCAGGGAAGGAGTTGGGCTTTCACAGCCTGTGTGTGCACAGGCCCCAAGCGGGCTCCTCACGTTGGCTGTGTTAGGAAGCACAGGTGATAGTTATTTTAGGGGGCAAGCAGGCAGCAGAGTAACCATGCCAGGGCCAGGATGAGAGAGTGTTCGCACAGTGATTTCTGCATTTGGTTGGATAGATCCTCTCAGACGTGGGTACCATGCTGGTGCAAGCTGTCTCCATCCCCAGCCATGGGCTCTCTTAGAGCCAGCCTGTCGGCAAATGCCTGCTCCATCACTTTTCCACAGCACAGGCCAGCTTGCAGGGTGTTCCCAGAGTCAGCATTTCATTCCCCAACAGCACTGTCCTCAGTTCCACAATCTCCATGTTACTGTCAGCCCACCCTGACTCAGGCAGGATCAACACGTGTAAGCCGTGTATAAACCCAAAATAGCAAAGGAAATGATTTAATTTTCAGACCAAAGATCCTAGAAATTTATCTAATGATGAGATCTCAGTTCCTGAGTGGGTATCCTTGCTCACGGTGGGACCAAATAACAGCCCAAGTGCATGGTGCACAGTTGGACCCTCATTTACTAAATTACAGAGCTCTCACTTGCGTTACCAGGTCAGTGGGTGAAGCAGCTGTGGGTTAGGACACTACAAATCTGACAAGAATTAATGCATTCGTAATTCTTTTTAAGCCAGTAATGTATCCACAGCTTCCAGGGGGAGGTGTTTTCAGATAAGGAACGTGCAAGTTGGTTGTTGCATTAAGCTGGCTCTCATTAATAGCAGCCTTTTTTTTTTTTTTTTTTTTTTTTTTTTTTTTTGCCGTTGTTTCTGATTGCATTAGTGGCAAATTCTGCTCCTGTAGAGATAAATGTTCAAGCACAACCTGTGGCAGAATTGTTACCCCGTGGCTGGGAAGTGGCTGAGGACGCTGCTGCCCAGGTGGGATGCCAGGATGGTGGTTGACAGGGCAAAATTGCCCCTGGGAAATAGTGCTCCTGCTCTGGGCTAACTGGTGTCTGGCACTTACGGACCTCCCTGTTTTGGGGGCAAATGGGCACACAGCTGTGGCAGAGATATTCATAATTTAAATGTGCTTCAGCTGACTGATGAAAAAGCCGCTAAATATCAAGTATACATTTAAAATGGGATATAGAAAAATATCTGCATGCAGGCAGCCCCATAATTTTGTTGTAAACAGATTGATTCTCCTATAGCTCACCTGTGCTGTATGTCCAAGTGCTGTTGTGCTCATGGCATCAAAGGCAGAGATGTGTTTGCAAACTTGTATTTCAGCCCGTGGAAGGGCTGGTTAGGTGCTCCCAGATGGTATTCATAAAAACTCCTCTTCAATTAGGTGACTTTTTTTGCAGCACCAACTTGTTGGTATGTCTCATTTAGCTGTCCCTTCTATTCAGTATTCCTGTCTGTTCTTAGGGGTCCCCTCATTTCTCCCTTGTCCGTCACATCCCTGTTTTCTTACATACGCTGAATAATCAAAGCCCTGTTTTGTCTCCAAAAAGTCATTAAACTAAGAGCTATCATCAGAAATGTGTACTTAAAAGAGTCGTGGAAGCGGCAATGGAAAAATGTGTCTGTGCAACACATTCCTCATTGTGTTTAAGTACAATAACGTCCCGTCTTCTTCCTATAGATAGAGTGCTTTTGTAACACTGTATTATCATGAAGTTCCTGCTTTTATTCATGCCCCAGCAGCACATGCGGTTGCAGGGAACAGGACCGCAGCCAACTGTTGGGCTCTCAGCAGTTGTCCGAAGGAGCCTTCAAGCGAGGCGTTCCTTTTGCTGGATTTTGTCCCCTTTGTCCCACCATGCAGGTGCAACCTGCCCGAAACGTGGCTGAGTGACTTCAGCTGCATAACGAATCTAAGGGGTACACAGATCAGCTTGAAAAACTGTCTTGTGAGGCTCCTTGGGTGGCAGCGCAGCTCAAACACGGTTCGCCCCATCCATCCTCATGGGAATCTCCTCACCCTGGAGCTAAGCGTGGGCTTCACGGGGCCCCTCAGTCCATAAGGAAGGCAGGCAGCCTGCAGGCTGCATTCCCAGCATGGACGCTCGCCGTGGTTCCTCACCCCGCTGTCCGGAGCATCCTGCTGTAGGGGCTGCCCCTCGGCGGGTGAGACAAAACGTTGTCACGCTTTTATCTGTGTGCAAATTAAATGAGTTAATACGGTATTAAAAAAAAACTCGTGTTTACATTGTTGTCCTCCTCTAGGGTAACAATCTACAAATTGATCTAAAAAGATTGTATTTGCTGCGGGGGAAAAAGAAAATTGTATTAAGCCGCAATCGCACTAATTATTGACCGGGGGGAGCTGAGCTCTGGGTATCACCGAGATTATAATAATTACATGGAGCTGTTTTTTAAAAGCAGTATCCTACGTGGCTCTGAGTATTGAATTAAAGGGAAAGTTTGATCGTAGACTTCATTTCGGTGCCTGGTTGCGAGGTCTGGGTGAAAAACAATCAACTGAAAAGTAACAAAAGACAAAAAAGATAAATACAAATGAGAAGAGAAATAAACACAATCTTTCTTATTATCGTTTCAGCCGAACCGTGTCTACAGCAGAAACTTTAGTCCAAGTAATGGCAGTATGCATTACTTCTAAATTTGTCATTTTGTGTACAGCATTTGTGTACTGGCAAAAGGCGTAGTGTTAAAGGCATTTCTGTCAAAACAACCCGTTGCTTTGGGGGACCTAGTATGAACTTTATTGGCAAAAGCATTTTTTATTTGTATAAGGTACAGTTACAGTGGAGGAGGTTGCCAGCATAGCTGTACGAGGGATTTCTTTGCCAGGCTGACCGAGCCCAAAGACTTTCAAAGTAATTGCCTGTATGCCAGGTTTGCTTTGCTCTTATTAACAGCACAGCTCGTTGTGTTTGCAGAGAGCGCTGGGCACTGAGGGCAGTTATTGTGCTCTGGCTGTGGGACTCGGCCGTGCCAAAGAGCTGCATTTGTTCCCCCGTTGGTAACGTGGCCGTGCGATGCCACAGTGCTGGTCCCATTCGCTGGCTTTGTGCTACACCAGGGCTGGCAGCAGGGAATGCAAGCAGTGAAATCAGAACGGAGCAAAGTTGGGGAAAAAATACCCAACTTGAAGGTGTTTTACTCTGGTTTTACTGTAGCTGCGATAGTTTCAGGATGTTGGCAGGACCAGGGTTATACACAGAGGCATCGTGCCTCGCTACGCTGCCTGGTGTAATGGGGGAACAAACCCAATTAACGTTTATCTGTAAATCTGTAGCCATTAAAACTTAGCCAACTATTGCAGTTTTTAATGTGGAACAGTGTCGCACATCCGCTGCATTCAAACATGCAAGCAATGTTTTCACCGATATGGTTAAGTAACCCAATACTCTATAGCTGAAAGATCAGTCGAACAAAGTATCCATCTAATTAAATCTAATCAGTCAGTGCACAAGCTTACATTGTGGTCATCGCCTTGGTATGTACGGGAGGTTTTGAAGCAGTGAAGCAAGGGGCATGAGATTGAATAAGTGTTAGATGATGAAAGGCAAGGGTTAAAAACTTTCAAACTACAGTGTTAACATTTCTTCCCTGTCATCAGCTATCTGATATTTTGGTATTTCGGGGGGGTGGGGGGGAGAAGAAGAAAAGAAAAGAAAGAACAAACGAAGTATGCATGGCATCTCGATCCTGGGTACAATGAAGCAAATGCTCTGTGAGCTGCACAGTGTCTAAGTCAGGCTGTGCACAAAGTTAGTTACATCTGAGTGCTTATAGCAGGGGCTGCTGTACGTTTTAGTGACAGAAATGAACAATTGTGTAACTTTTCAGACATGCAGCCCAGGTCTGGGGCAGGAAGGTGGTCGCTCCACAACAGAGTTTTATGGCAGAAAAGGTCAAAGCTTTGTTAGGAGGCGCAGAGCTGCATCTCCTATGAATAATAAATACTGCTAGTTTCATCCATTAAACTCAGACCTCTTCACAGGAGAATAGCAAGAGGCCCTTCCTAATAACGTTTCTAAATTGTTGTGTGTTCTGAGGCAGCTCCTAGAAACCCAAAGTTTCATCTTTGGGCCATCTGAGCCAGGAGCAGTTTTGGCTATTACGTAAGTGGGCACAGCAGTGCTCCAGGGCAGACTTTGGCCCTCAACCTGTTGCTCATATGAACTCAGATGATGCAGCCAAAACAAACCAAAATGCTGTCCCTGGGGCTGGGGTAGGTTTGCAGTGCAGACTGATGCCAGTCCGCAGAGCTCCGCGCGTGATTTTGCTGCAGGGTGGCTCGGCCCCCCATCATGTCCCCTGCTGAAAGCCCTGCCGGGCTCAAGGCCCAGTCATTTCTCTGCAAGGCTGCTTTGTTCACTCATTCCTTCTGTGCCCGGCTGGCCCTGTGCAGCACGGTGTGGAGGGCCGTGCAGGAGATGTCGCAAGGCTGCTTCTCGCTTCGCATCATGAGCGCTGTTTGCTGCTTGGCCTCTCTGGGTCAGCCTGCTCCAGACAGGTAAACAGAAACACAGGGCTAACCCTGTTCCATGGGTCCAAAATGAATGGTGTGTGTTTAAACCCGTCTTTATCATTCTACCTGTGCTGGAGAATATTTTCCTTACTGCTGGGTAAGCCCAGATGTACACCATCTGCTTGGCTTATGATCTTTGACATGATTGAGAGGCCACCAAAAATACCCAGCGATTGCATAGATTTCAACTGGCTGGTATAAAAAGAGAAGATGTTAATAATCAAGCAAGTAATATTCGCTGTTTTGGGGGCCTCTTGCCATTCTTCTAAGATATATTTTGGAAGTAGATGCTAAACACTGCATGTGCATAAGCCCTTGCATGTATCCCTTCCCTTAGCCATATGTTTGAATACACACAGTTTTAGATGAAATACTGCAGAGTCTATTTTAGGTGTGTTTGAAAAGCTCGATAGCCTCAAATGTGCTGCCACAGCCTGCTATCGAAAGCCACCTCATTTCTGACTTTCTCTGGAGTTGTGGAGACCAAACATCTGAAGCATTGCTTGTACCCCTGGGCTGACAGAACCCCTGCTCTGTGCTCTGCTGAGCAGAATGCATCACGCAGTACTGCGGGAGAGGTTTGGGTGTTTGTTGGCAGTGCAGAGATCAGTGTGAGCCTGAGTCCCACAGCATTGTGCCAGAGCACCGCTCCAGATGTCCCATCGCACTCCATGGGGCTCATGCTTTGAAAATAGCGTGGGCTCTGCGAAGCGCTGTTGCAGTAATAAAATTGCACCTACTCCAGATCTTGTCTTCTCCATCCAATTAAAAAAGCATGTTTGCTGCTTATGGTTTTTTAAAAGTTGGCTGGCCAGCTGGGTTTCATTGCTTTTTCTCTATTTTTTTGTTCTTTATTCGGCATTTTTTTTTCCTTTTTGGGTTGTTTTTTTTTTTTTTATTTTCTATAATATGTAACATTCAAGTAGATGTTTGGTGCCGTTTTCTTTGATTGTTCATATGCTGGTTTATGAGCATGGCAAAAACAAAAAAGGTCACTTAAAGGTTAGGAAAGACAGTTATCGGGCCTCCATAAGTGAGGTATTTTAAGGCTCTGCTAATTGGCAGTACAGTTAAAGCATCATTCGTAAAATAGTGTGCATTAAAATGACCATATCCATTTTTAAGTGTATGTAGATTATTCCTTTGCCAAAAGGATTAACTCTACCTTCTCATTGTGGCCGTTAGACCGGGGTGTTTTTCCATGGGAGAGAGGAATTTTGGGCATTCTGCCTACAGCATCCAGGCTTGTACCCCTCGCTATTTAACTGTTACAGCTGGGAAAATCTGGGACTGAAAATGCAGCCATGTAATATGGCAACAGCCAGAACAATAAGACAGGCAGATCTTTTAAATCTGTACTTTATAAAACATCTGTTAAAGAATATTAAGTCAGAAGTTCTGTTCACATATTTGCCGTGTTTCACTTATTAAACTCCAACGTTACAGCTCGCCGTATTTTCCTTAATAGAATTACTGATTGAGCTTACTAGGAGGGTTTTTATTTTCTTAATTCTTGTTAGTTTAACCTTAGTTTAACCAACCCGTTTGAGTAATGATCCACACACACCATCCCAAACCTCTGTGGCTTTGACGGGGGCTGCTGGTTGTATTCAGCTGGTGTGGAGGAGCCCCAGCAGACTTTCCTGCTGGTCTGTCTGCCTGTGCACTGACACGCAGCCATAAGGCACGCTGGGTTTGCACACAGCCCGAGTTCCAGCTTGCAGGTCTTTTCCTTTTGTCTTTCAACCATCTCTCACTCTGAGCCGACAAATTCTGTTTTTTTTCTGGCAACTTCAGTGTCCAAATTAACATCTCGAACCCAAATTAAAACAACTGCGTGGCTCCACTCGCAGAAATTACAGAATGGAGAGAAGGAAGCCCAAACTTAATCCAAATTCTTCCTAATGTTCACAGCATTTTTGGTCAATCTATGCAAAAAATGTACCCAAAGCCTTCCCTCCTGGTAGGTCCCTTAAGTCCTGCAATAGCAGGCAGTCCTGGCTGTCCACACTGTGGTTAGGGAAAAGGAGTGCTGCAGGATTTCAGCTGGGACTGGGCAGACTGAGGGGGCTGGGGACGCTCTGGCTCTCACTTGGGGCACATGTGAGACTTGTCCTGGTGCTGCACCAAAAAGCAGTACTAGAACTAGTGGGTTTCCAGGCCCAGTCCCCCTCTGTCACCCAAGTGCTGGGACACTGTGCTGGCAGATACCGTACAAATTCTTGAGGCAAACATGCTTTGCCACCTTTCCACATCAGTTGGTGGCTTCCAAACATCAGATTGAGCTGTATTACTTAAACGTGCACAGATCATCCCAGGTACCTGTATTCTACATTTGACCAGTGTGCCACTCACCCACTTATATTTAAATATGTATTTTACATATGAGATTTTTACCACACTTTATTCCATATGAGGAGTACTCATTTTTTTTAACCTGTGCATGGTAAGAGGTGACAAGCTGTGCTGTTCGGATGCAGCTATACTCTATAAGAACACATATAGGCTTTAGTAGAAGCTTTACTAATTTACTGTGGGAGCACGGTATTTAGACCACTGTTTAAGTGAAGTTTGCCAGTACAGTTAAAAGAAATTAGAGACACCATCATTGCTAAATCACTTTACCATTCAAAGAAGAACTGTAAACATATGCATTCATTTAATTATAATAGTACCAATTATAAGAGAAATTGTAATGCTGAGAGTAGTAGCTTTTATGTGATCATAATAATGGCATATATTTATCTTGGTTTGGCAAGTTAGGTCTTTCTTTAATAGTTGGCTTTGCTTAAATAGAATGTGGTTTGTTAAAACCCACACTAACCCCCACACCCTTCCATTTGTTATTGCCCAAATAATGAACAATAATCATGTGGTATAAATGATTAATGTATACATGGCTTAGCAAGTATCTTTGAGGTTTAGAAAGTGTTTTTATTTTCATTCTTGTGCTGGACTAAGCTATAGCGCAATTACATGTTATTCTTTGGTATTGGATAGAAAATCTTTTTGCTTCAGTAGAAGTGATACGGCCTTGGAGCCCGAGTCTGCTCCCTTTGAAGTTGATAGGAATTTCGCCGCCAGCTTCCACAGAAGCAAACCCATTGTTCATAAAGCCGTTTGCTTTGTGCATGTTATCTGTTAATCGCAATTTAATGTCAAAGTCGAAATAGCCCACTTAGAAAAGCCATAGTCCCGTAGTCTGTTCTTTTTTTTTTTGTTGTTGTTTTTGTTTTTGTTTTTGATAAATATTTTGTACACTGGGATCACACCACAAAGGGAGCAGTAAGAAGTCTTCTCGCTGTACTCACTAACTACAATAGCCTCACTCCACATGCACTGTAATGCCTTTTGCTGTGCATGTGTGGAATTCAGTCACTTCCAGACAGGAGTTTAACAAGTTCTGTATCTCTCTTCTATTTACTTCTGATTTCTTTGGATCCCAACCAGTTGTAGCGATAAACAAACTCTTCCCTTTCAAGATTAATTTTATAAAGCGTCGGCCGTACAAGACTATTTTCAACAAGATTACACCAAACAAATGAGGGGTGCTTTATCTCGTGTGACACAGCGAGCGGCACCGTGTTGTCACCGCACCGCAGACAATGCCGTCCATTTATAAAAGAATTCAAAGAGTTAAAAAATGCATTACTTGAAACTTGATATAAAACCCGTGGCCAAAGTGGGCTATGGGCTGGAGCACTTGATTATTCTTTTATCAATAAATAAGAGTGGCATACAGTTAATTTCAGCACTGTAATTGAGCGGTGCATTCTGGGAAGCCGAAAAGCACTGTAAGATGAGGAAATGTTTTAGAGACTAATCACGAGAAGAAAGGAGCCTTTCATAGCCCTTATGATGCTGTTGTCAGAGCTAAAGGCAGATAATGATTCAGTAATAATGGCACATTGTGAATATTTAAGCTGAAAAGATTGGGACAAAATGAGCAGACATTGTTGGTTTGCTAAACTGAACAGTTGGTCTTTGGGCTCCCAAACTATCTCAACTCAAATTTTGGGCTCAGAAGTTTCAAAATGGAAAAAGAAAGCTATTTCCAGGACACTCGCGTGGCGGAGGGCCTCCATGCACAGCCCGCACAGGGCCTCCTCATTTACTTTTTTTAATCTGAAATTGATAGTTGAGATTTTTTATTTTTTTTTCCCTGACTCTCTGAACCGACAAAGTATAATACACCACAGACTGTGTAAATCTTCTTCCATTTAGGTGCCAGAAGAAAGCACTTCCAAAGAAAATCAGTTTTAGTAATGACCTGAAATATTAAATATAAAATAGAGAGTGTCATATTGCAAATAAGTAGACTCATTTGCATTTTGTCTCCAGGGCATTAGTAGCGCTATAAAGAGACATGCAGCTGAATTTATGTACATTGTCTTTTTTCCTCATTACTACATTCTGGATCTGTTAGTTGTCTTTCTTTAAACATCTGTTAAATGCAGTTTCATGAAGCCGTACGTTCCCATATGTTTGGGAACGTTATCAAAGCGCAGAGCTTTTGGCCTCCTTTACAACCTTTTGTCTCGGAGAAAAAGGTGGATGAGCTCTGGGCTGGATCCCGCTCAACCAACGGCCTGTAGGGATCAGTAAGAGCCAGATAAGTTGTTTTTTTTTTTCAAAACTCAAAGACCAGCAGTGGTAGGGACAAAGACTATTTCATCCCCAGACTTGGGAACATAGACTTTATATGTTTTTCATAAGAAAAAGTGCAAAAAAAACCCCAAAACAACAACAACAAACTTTCTGGAGCTCTTAAGAAAAGTTGTATACTCTCTGTAAGTTTCTTCTTTTATAATCTCAGGGAAGTCAGTAAGTTTGCTGGTGTGAGGACAAGCAGGAGAGGCTGCCTCATTCACTTTTACAGGCACAGTAAGCACTAATTTATTATTATCCTTATGGTGACATAAAATATTCTAGCTCTTGTTTAACAGCACTTTTCACGTGCGCTGTTACACAAAGGAGAAGAAGAAACAAAGTTCTGCATCGATACATCTGTTTTTCCTTGTGGAAAAGCAATCACTTCTAATAAACAGCTTCAAAACTTTAATCAAAATACAGTTAGGAAAAGTTTATCTTTTCAGCAAAATTCTTTTTAGAAACACGCTCAGTGTTTATGGCAGCACTCATTTTTATCCATGTGCTTTAAATCTGCATATTTACTTAGCCAGACAATATTTTTAACCTCTTTTTCAAGTTTTTATTTTTAATCAAAACATCCTCATGGTGACATTTATATATTAAAAATAAAATAAAATCACAGGGCCCGATTCTCCAGGGAGAAATGAGCATTGCTGCACCAGTCCACAGGCGCTGCAGTTGTCTGTAATAAAAAGACAAACCCAGTTTCTCCATGGTTTCCAGGGCCCCAATCCTGCATACTTACGCACTTACTTCACTCAACTACTGGAAATGAGATCACCCACAGCCCTCGCGTGTGCGCTGCCGGGCAGGGCAGGGCGGCTGCCGCGCCTGCTCCCACCACCCAGCTGCCGCTGCCCCAGTCCCCGTGCCCTCAACTGACTCGGGCAACAATTTCCCCCTGGTTTGTATGGTGTTGCCCCCTTCCCTTTCCCCTTGATGTCTCATCTTGCTGCAGTTCCCCAAGCAGAAAGCAAATTTTGGTCCAGAGCACTGATTTTATTTGCCATACTTGAGCTACATTTAAGGGTTGGTAGCTCTACTCATCATCTGAAGGTTTTCTTGCATTTGCCTTGCAAAACTCGGCAGCCTCCCTGCCTCTTGTACATCTGTACTGAGCGCGCATTCACCATGCATTTTGGAAATTTGTCCTCAGATTTCAGCCTGCTCAGCCCCAGCAGCAGCATGTCCCAGAAGTTTGGTTTGTCCAAATCTGAATGGCATAAATTTCCCACTTGCTGCCATCTTTGGAGCCTCCAGTCTGCTCCATCAAGAGAAATCCCCAATTGCCAAGCCCCTAGCAACCAAGTGGTAGGTGCAGGACTGCAGCAATTCCCTGTTTGGCCATCCTGCCCTCTCTCTTCCTCCATCCAGGCCATGCGAGTTGCCTGAGTGCACTACATGTGTTGCCCTTGGATGAGGACGGCTCTGCCTGGAGTGTGTCCAACTTGGCGTGGAGACGTTCTCATAACGCTCCAAGAGATGCTCTTTGCCAGTGAGGAGGGGGATGAGGAAGGTGAAGGAAAAGATGGCACCAAGGTCACGGTGATTTGGCAAGGCACTTTTGCAGAAAGACACATTTCTCTCCCAGTTTTACTCTTGAACTCCGCTCTTAACAATGGTGATGATAATTTCATCAGTGTCACTGATACTTGATATTTCTCATTTACATTGCATGTTTCATCTTCAAGGCTCTTGAAGTAATGAGCTAATCCTCACAACATCCCTGTAAATATTATTCCCCCCTTAAAGAAACTGAAGCAAGGAAGCTAAGTAAATAATGTACGCTATTTATATTATGATGGCTTATAGGGGTTCTGGTGAAGGTCAGGTCCTCCTTGTACACAGACATTATATAAATAAGAATCTATATAAGTAAATTACTCCCTGACTTGATGATTTCATAATTCAAATATACAAAACAAGCAAAGTATAGAGGAAAGGGAGCCCAATCAAAAACCCCAAATGACAAGGAGATTAAATGATTGAGAAGAGGTAATGTCTGCAGGATCTGGCTGAGGTCAGATCCGAAGCCATATATACTGTGTTTTCTCAGGGATGGGCATTGTGAAGCTTGGGTTGTTAGAAGTTGCTTTTGCTAGCAGGTAACATCGTCGCTTTCAAAATGCTAACAAGACCTTGGTTTTAATTAAAGCATATTAGTATCAAGGTTTATATTCATTAGAGATGCAGAATTACCTGTGGGATCATTCTTAGCTATTAAACAGCCGTTTGAAAACTTCTTAGCTTTCTCTTTTTGGACTTTATTTTATTTATTTTTTTAATGGCTAAAGAACTGTAGTTCAGAGTTGATTAAAACTCTGATTGATTAAAAGTGAGGTTATTGTCTTAATGTTGCTCAAAGAATTCCCATACTTCAGTGCCCTGTTTTTGAAGCAGAAAGGGGTTTTTAGAGGAACGGGGGTGAGCAAGCACATTTTTTTCTGTTACGGAGAATTATTTCTTGGTTCTCATTAACTGAGGCTTCAGTTCAGCAAAACACTTAAGCATTTACTGAGCTTTCAACGGGAGTCCCATTGCTTTTAATTTAGAAGAATTTACCTTTGTCACAACCTCTGCTTAGAGTCAGTGGCGTGTAAGCACCGGCTTAGAGCTGGGCATGTGTTAATTGTTTAAATATGTTTAGCCCTTTCCCCAAAGCTGTTGTGAATGTTTAATGCAGTATTTACCCTAGCGTTAGCACAAGGACTTGTGCTGTAGGATTGATGCTTAAGCATATACTTGCTCTAAAGTACGTGTCAAGTGCTTCATTTAAATGTTTTGCATTTTTACATTTCTTCTGGGACTTTGCTTGGAGTTTGTAAGAGAAACCACTTTTCCAAAATAAAACATCATTTAATATATAATAAAGGCAGCTCTCTGCCTGTAGCGTAGATCAGTGGGGGAAGACCTTATCATCTGCCGTGGCTCCTGCAGCTCAGGACGCTGCTAACGCGTCTCCAATGCCTGACTTTTCAGTGCAAGCACGAGCTGTGGCGAGCTAAGTGCTTAAATGCTGCGCTGAGTACTCAGCCCTCAAAAGGAGTACGTGTGGATGAAGTAGCTTATCTGGTACTTCAGGAGTTAACAAAAAGTAAGGGCAGATCCGCTTAGAAACAGACCGGAGGCGGGGCGAGAACGCGTTAAAAATACAATTAGTTTGTTTTAATATAGTTATCTCTTTATTATTTAAAGGAAAAGGTTACGTGCAACGTATTTGGGGGAAGCTTTTATTTAACACTTGGATGCATTTTGCTCTAAAATGAATGCTTGCTCAAGAGTCTAAGAAGGCTTCATGGGAAGAGCAAAGCAATCTAAGCCATATGTATTGGGCAGTTTGCCAGTTGTTTGCCAATATGCCCAGGCCACCTGGCTATATATGCAGCCAAGTATGCCATTCTGACTAGCCAGCTTTAACCTTCAGGCTGCTTCTTTTTCAGCTCTTAGGAAACTCTAAAGCCCTGCGAAGCGCGCTGTGGTTCCCCATGCCAGTAGTTTGTGTGCACCCAGACGCAGGCGGCACGGCCGCGCTGACCAGACAGCTCACAGCACCCAATTTCAATGAGTTCGCCTTTTGTCTGGGGAGCAGTTCAGTAGTGTTGAACTCGGGCCATAAGATGAGTCTGGAGATAGCAGACTGAAACCTTTACCCATATGCCGTAGTTAGACACTTTGACTGACAAGCCACCGTTTTTGTTCCCGATACTGTGGAGGCACTGTTTGATGGGTGTGGTTTAGGAAGGATTTTGTTTAATGTAGTTCACCACTGTAATTTCTTTTCCCCCAGTATTTGCATGAATTGTGAAGGAAGTGAAGCATTTAGCATAGCTCAGGCATTAATAGCGTATTGTTTCATTATTGGGGTAATTTATTTAAATGTTTATTCATTAAATTTCACTTGCAGCCAAAAATATCTCAACATTCTATTAATCTTTAGTTACATTTCGGGTTATGGGCAAAGCCTAAAACAAGTACAGTATCCATGGCAGCAAGTTAACATTTAGGAGATATCAGATATAATTAAGCTACTCTAAATATTGAAATTAAAGTAGGAAGGGAAAAAAAAAAGAAAAAGAAAAAGAAAAGATTATATTCAACTCAGTAAACACAGCATGGGAAGTTTTGGTGTAGCAGCCAGCAAAATCTTAGCTCCATCCAAAGTAAAGGGCATGCAGTCTGCATTAATTGTCTTCTGCTTTAATGGAAAGCAGGCCGGGGACAATATAATGGGGGGCCTTTCCCTGGCTTTATGGCTTTTAATAAATACGGTGGTGATGGCTGTGTTGGCAGGCTGGGGAGCGCCAGTGTGCTTCTTGTAGCCACATGCAGCGTCTGCTGCACTTCGCGGAGGTACAGGGAGTTTTTGGGAACGCGTGCTGCTGAGTCGGGGCTCAGCTCCACCCGAAATGGCCCTGCACACACGGCAGTCCCATAAACCCAACACAGCCCCATTCCCAGGGTTGTAGGACATGAGGGTCCGATATGTGGAACTCAGTGCTCTGTGTGCAGGTGGCATTAGTTGTGGGAGGAAACGAGAGCACCCTGACGTCCCAGCACCCGCTCAGGTGGCAGCTGGACTTTCTTTTTTCTCTTTTTTCAAAGCAGGGCATGGAAAAATGAACCCCCTCTTTACTTTTAGGCACAAACCCAAGGACGAGACAAAGGCAAGAAGGAGGTTGGCACTTTTCAATAAAACAAGTAACAGTAGGGGGAACTTTTTGGAGCTGCAGTGAAGCTGCACAGGAACAGCTTTGTGAGGACCTATGTTGGACCCGCAGCCTGAAGGCCCTGAGCTCTGGCCCCACACACAGCTTTGGGCCCCATGTGTCCATCCAGCTGCTGAGGTGTGCTGAGGGCTTTGCTGTCCCTCTGGGGAGCCAAGCAAGTTATGCTGTGCTAAAGCAGGGCCTGACATGGACTGCTGACTGAACGCACAGGGGGGAAGAAGTGCATTGTCCCTCCTGAGCCCTGCGCTGTAGCTGCACCTCACAGCGTTGGTGACACGTTCAATAAAGGCCTGGGGAAAGGCGCTGCTGCAAATGCAGGCAGACAGACATAAAGGGAGAGGGGAAGCGTCCCGGTGGGCTTCTCAGGCTGTCAGGTGAGAGGCAGCTGCAGCCACCCCATCTGTGCCACCTCGGCCCGCGATGGCTGTCAGCCTAGGTAGCCCTGTCTATGATGGGAGAAGCAGAGCAGAAATTGAAGCAGAGAATAAAAATTAAGGGTAAAAGGGGGAAATCATGTTCTACGGGCATTCTGGGGATGCTCACAGGTCTCTGATTTTCACTGTCAATGTTCCTGGTCCTGTTCTGCATGTTGCACTGACACATGCCTGGACCACACGACCATCGCAGTGTACATCGTTTGTTTTCTCCGTTTTGTGTCAATGTGTGGTGATTTCCATGCAGCATTTAATCTAAGTGACGAACTTTGGGCACTGTATTAGTGCATCAGTATGGTGAATCTGTTTGTTGTTTTTTGGCATGAATGTGCGCTGCACACGCGCACTCTCCTTCTGCTTTGTTACTCTCTTATTGTCCTTTGATTTGTTTGGAACTGGTTCTGCTTTCAGATAGAAAAGATTAGTCATAAATAGCAGCTTTGCCACCCAAGAATTTCCAAGTACTTCAGTTTGGAAAGGTTATTCACAAAAAGTTGTATAAATGGGAGCTTTATACCACCGTGTAATATTTATAATATTAAGTATCTGCAGTTTAGTTTGACTGCTTCTCACCAAGGCTTTTCTGGGAAAAGTGAAGACTGGGTGTACTTGACAGCAATACTGGCCTCTAAGGATCACATTTTTTCTTCTGCCATTTCTCACTATCTTCCTCTTCCAATAAACCATCCTCCCATCCCAACCACACACTGTATTGCAAATATGCAAAAACACTAAAGGCTTAGTTCCCCTCTGCTTGTAAACACAGCGCTGCCATTAGCAGTGAGGCTGCCTGTGCCTTTCAGGAAGAAAATGGACTCTGAAATGGTTGGGAGAAATAGCAGAGCTCTCATTTATGTGGCTTGGGTTGAAAAATTGAACACTGCTTATTTGCACCTCCATGCCAAAAAAAAAAAAAAAAAAAAAGAGAGAGAATGCTGGTGTGCTGGTTGCAAGTGCAGATGAAGCAAACTAATTTGGATTTCTGTGGTCTAATAACAAACAGGGACGTTTGGGCTCTGTTGCCAATTCTGCATGATTGACTGTTAAGTCTAGAGAGACAACCCCGTCCCATTGAAATCAATAGGATTTTTGCCGTTGGCTTTCCCGGGACAAAGATTTCATTTCCAATAATCCACCACCTGATTTTAGGCATGTCATTTAGTAACTGATTCACTGCCAATTTGCAGAAAAACTTCCCATACTGAAGTAAATCCTCTCTTTTTTTTTTTTTTTTTTTTTTACCCTCTTTTTTCCCTTTTTATATCACTGGCTTTACATCTAGCAGTACTTTTCTTACAAAAGGTATCAAGTCCCCTTTCAGTTGTTTTTTTCTGTTTGTCTGCTTTTGTTGTTTGTTGGCTGGTTGGATTTTTCAGTTTGTTTTGTTTTATTCTGCTGTTTTTCCGTTGTGTTTTGTTTTTGTATTTCACTACATACCATAATATGGGAAATGGTCCCTTCAGGCCATGACTGTTTCAGACAAGGATGTGGTAAGTTGAGGATATAAGTTTGTTGTGTTGAATTTCATCACGCCTCCGCACATCCTCAAAGCCCTGTGACATGCACTGACTTGGAACAGCTAATCCACACCTGGTGACAGGCTGCATCACCGTGGCTCAAAATTTCAGCCTCTTCCCTAGTGTACGGGAAGAGGTCATGTTCCCCTTGCCTGCTACAGGATGCTAACAGATATAATAGTCAGGACAGGGAAACAGAAGGATCTGTTAAAGGGAGTTGTCATGATAAACAGGTGTGATATTCAGGTTGCTACTTCTGGGATTCTCGGAAAAGGAGGCTGGTAGCTGAACCCCAGGCAGATGGTGGGTATGCATTTGCAGGAAGCTCATTTTGACTTGTTATACTGTGGCAAACCGTGACTGACTGCGTGGACTCATTTAGGAGGGCACAGTAGGGAGCAGCATGAGCTCTATAACATGTTAGGATTTTATGTTCGACTTTTATTTCATTATAAACCTCTGTGTGAATGAATGCAAATAGCTGCAGTGTGTTAGACAGCTCTGTTGTAGTTCGGCTATTTTGGGTGCTGAGGTTTCCCTCCCACAATCCCCATGCTTGACTTACTGCTTGGTCTCCAGTTTAACATATATGACTCTTCACTTAGACCTTTAAGCAGGACCAGGACACAATCTTTGAAGTTTGGGATTCCCATCTCTGCAAATATACATGTATATATATATGAACATCCTAGAAAGGATCTGGTCCAAAAGATGTTTGGTCATCACATCCAGCATAACATTTTCATGAGTTCAGCTCTTCTGATGATGGGGAAGAAGATGCTGCTTAAAATCAGAGTACGTGAGCAGTGATGTGTCATCTGCCTCTATTTCAGCTCTTTATAAGTTTGAGTATGTTGGCTTGATAGCTTAAAAGTAAATCCTTTTCAAACTTCTGTCAGAAACTAGTAGAATATTTTTAAAAGTACAGGAATGAAAAAACTCTGCTGTTTCCTTAAGTACTTTGAGATATAAATTAAGGCAAAACATGCAATTAATAGGAATTAAAGAGAAAAATGCATAGTGGGTTAAAATGACAGTTCTGTGTGCTCACACATTATATTCATTTACAACTGCCTTTATGGAGGCAGTGTTTCTGCTCAGAGGTTTCAGTTACTTCAATACAGGAAAATGTCGATTTCCACTAAAATTCTGTCAACGTTGATATCACCATTTTATCACAGCTATTTATACACCAACCTGAATATAATTAACTGTACATAATTTGCAGGAGTTTCCAAATAATGAACTGTTATTTGCTACGCAACGTATTTATGTAATTAAAAAAATGTCAGCTACAGTATTAGAAACATTGCATACAGCTGGTGGAATAGTTCAGAATGTATCAGTGAATGCTGTATTAATTCATGATGTATTACATATTGAATATGCTATTTTAATGAGTTAAATTGCATTTGGCCCATTAGGGTTGATTCCAGCTCCACGAAGTATGGAGTGGAGGGAGTTGGGGCACCATGAAGAAAGCAGTATCGGGCCGGTAAGCGTTAGGGCTTGAGAGCGGGGCAGTTGGGTGCATTGGGGCCATTGCAGAACAAAGAGCAGTGTTCTGCGAGTTACTGTTGTCCCAGGGTTTTTCAGATGTGGTAACTGGAAACTTTCTTGGGCTTATGTAACGGTGCTTTTGTACTTTCACGTTTGCAAAATCAATATGGTGCCGTTAATGCGAAGTTCACTTTTCCAGTCCATAATTACCAAGGTCAATATTTTACCATCATTATTAAATTTTTTTTTAAAAGCTCCTACTCTGTATCTGATACCCAACCAAATTTCAGGTCCTGCATTCTGTAAGTCCAGCTTATAACTTTGCCATATTAATGAGGGGTTTGTGCAGCACCCCAGCTAAGCTGTGCAGCTATAGTAAGTGTTTTCCCATATGGTCTGTATGTCTCCTGCAGCGTACAACACTTCTGCTTGGTCAGATGCTCTCCTTTGTCCAGGTTTTATACACCTAATTTAGTATCTGGAGAAGCCCAGTGAAAGGGGGAATCCAGCCCCTGCTTTCTCTTTGTTCTTTACCTGGAGGTCTTAGGGCAAGATGCCTCGGAAATGAATTTTTGTGCGTGTTGTTTTAGGGCAGGATCAATTCCATGAGGGGATTTTGTAGCTTCTGACAGCATTCGGAGCAGGAAAATAGTAAACCTAAGTTACTGCATCCTCAGTATTTTTAACAAAAGCAGTAATTGGCATACTTTGAGGCCACATAACGGTGTAAGTGCTGCTGCAGGAATGCTCATCCACAGGATCGGGGCTGTGATAAGCCGCAGCACGGCGGCTGGGTTACTTATCCGCGGCACCAGCGTCGTCTGTTGTTCAGATGTGTGAGCTCCGGCCTCCGTTTCCGTTCACGGTTGCCGTGTATCGTCGCAAGAGTGATGATAACGCCTCTTCAAGGTGGCATTATAGTGACAGTTTAACATGGCAAACTTCTGCTTGGCAAACAGACAGCGACTGTTAGCCAATATTGGCTGAGACTCACTGATGATACCGCGCAGCGTATCCTTAAGGAGGAGAGCTCTTTGGACTTGATCCCGCTCTGCTTTCTGTCATGTGCCTCTCAGTCCAGGGAGAATAAAAAAGCAAGCAGATATACCCACCCTTTTTTTAATAGGTATATTCACCCTTCTTTTTACAGGGAGGAATGCCTTCCTGGAGGGAGCACTCTGTTTCCTTGCCTTCTAGGAAATGGTCTGCAGTTTGCAGACCCAGCCAGTGTGCTGCTGTGCAGCTGAACAGGGGTGCTAGCATGCCACTTCTCCTTTTGGTCACAAGGAGCCATCACAGGCCCGAGGGGTTCACCAAGCACAGCACAGCGAGGCAGGATGGAGACCCGTGCTGTGGGTTTGTAGCTGACTGAGCTCATGCTGTCCCTGGCCTGCACTCTGCAACTCCATGCTGAAACTGCAGCTGCAGGTTTCCACCATCCACATTCATCCGTCCAAACATGCTGTTATGTCCCCCTTAGCCACTAGAGTACAAACTCAAACAGTCCTCCTGTACTGCATATTAATCTGTACTATTAACTTCTGCTAAATAACGTGCTGCGGTACCAGTGTGACTTCTTCCTCGTGCTCTCAGAATGCCTCTATCAGTAAAATAACTTTGCACATGTTTACAAGCACACTTAAAATATATTGCTTTTATGTCTAAAGTAAGTGAGCATTTGAACAAGAAATGTTAGTATCTATCATAATGTTTTGATGATCCCTTTCTGTGCACTACAAATCTCATCCCAGAAGTGACGCGTTGCTGTGAGGGTGTTCTTGTTGCACAGCCTGGTTTTGTGAGCCTGATGACATAGCTAAAGTGTTCAGGCCTTTCTTGGCCTGCAGCTGCTGTGGTAGCACCTGTGACCGGTGTCCTCAAAAAAAACCCAAACCATTGGGGTGCAGATTTGCAGACACAATTTGCTAATTACATTGAAAACTTGTGATGCAAGCTTTTGGCCTCCCTTTTGGCGTGGTGCATACATTTTCATGTGCTTTGGTCACATGCCTCTGGGCATGTGCATAGGTTACTACGTGGGCGGAAGCAGAGTTGCGTCTTGCTCGGTTCAGGAAAACATTGCTTCAGAGAAATGTTGTCTGGGTTTGTTTTGGAAGGAGCCCTCCAGGTCTTGGCTCGAGGCAGCGCCGTTGGGGTGAGGGTCACGGCGAGCTGTACGACAGCCGCTGGGACGGCATGAGAGCCTGTGTCATGAGCCAGAAAAAGTGCCGGCCTGAAGCTGAGAAGATTTACTTGATCCCCTCTGCAGCTCAATCAGATTGCCATATCTATGGCTTCAGCAGGAATTTGCTGTCCCTTCTTAGGTGTTAGCCCCTGACTTCTCAGGAAGATGCATCTTACCGCGTGCCCTGTGCCAGTGGGAATGAGCAGGGGCTGCTCTCTTTTCCAGAAATACATTGTAAATTGTTAGGCCAAAATAGAATGTATAAGTAAAGCTTAGAGGTAATCTCTTCTTAAGCATTGACCCCAAGCCTTAGATCTATAAGCTTATTCCTGCTGTCCCACCAAAAACTAAAATATCCACTCCAACATGTGGTTTTATATAATAGTTTGGTGTAGCTTTCTAAATGCATGCATTCGTATTTTCTCTTTGCTGTTTAAAAAAAAAAAAAAAAAAAAAAGAAAGGAGAAAATGAGAAAATAGAAAGAAAACACAACTCCTGAGGACTTGATTCCGCCTGGCTGTTCAAGTGCAGTGCAATCTGATCGCTGTATCTCAGAAGGTGGTTTCATTGCCCTGGGAGAGGCACATCACTTTCTCGGGAATGCCATGAAGGAAGCAGCTGGGAAGTGTCTGCAGGGCTGCCCAGTGAGCAGCTGCCCGTGGGATGTCCTCACCATGGCCCCTGCAGCTCAGCCACCCCTTCCTCTGCCTCCTCTTCCTCAGCCAGGGAAGCTGGGAGGCCTCACACTTCTGCAGCACACCCCAGGGCAGCTCTGTGGGGCCTGGCACCTTCCTGGCTCTCCTTTGGGGACCTTCAGAATCCTCCCAAGCCAGGAGGGAATAAACAGCTGCAAAGTGAGTTTTGAAATTTAAAAAAAAAAAAAAAAAAAGAAAAGTGAAATATGTAGTGTATAAAAAAGAAAGTTATTAAAAACTGAAGATAAGATCAAAACATTCCAGACGTTACGCTCTGTGTTCCTGCAGAGCTGTGTAAAAAATGCTGGAGCTTTACAAAAGGGAGCAGCAGAAGAGTTCATATATGTCAAATACTTTGGACCTTGCAGCCCATTAATGTAACAAATTAAAAACAACAGACGATGGTCTCGCTCTGATACTGCAGCACAGTTGCATTTTCAAAGGCTGAAAATGTTTGTGATTTTTAACGACAAACTCATCAGGTTTTTATGGGAGATCTGCAGAGGTTTTCTTTAGTGCTTTGCTAACATTGTGACTTTCAGTATAAAATATGCACTAGGATTTACACCCCAGCCACGCACGTTATAATTGGAAAAGGGTGTTCCTGTGGTTGAGATTCAGCTGCAAAATCCACGGGATTCAGAACCAGGCTTTCATTTGAAGAGGGGCCATCCAGTGTCCAAATTAAATATGAAAGTATGAGCTAAGATGTGAATATAATGAGTGAAACAAATGATCTGCAGCAAACAGGAGATACTTCTTTTTAAATTCTGAACAATGAGAATCACACCTGTAGTTATTACTTCCCCCAGTCTCCATCTAAGGTCAGAAGTGCCTCCAGTTACACTGATACAAACCTGGTACACTTTCAGCAAAGCTGCTGAAATGCAGCAGGCTGATTTCATTGATAAAGAAAAAGAAATGAGGATTATATGGCTTTTCCAATAACTTATTTCAATATTGTGAAATATTTTGAGTTTTACTTAATCTTTACTATATTTTATATTGGCTTCAGAGAGATATTGAAAAGAATCTCATTTAGACTTGTAGTATACGACCAAATACCTTCAGTGCCAGGGTTGGGACTTTCCAGTTGCAAAAAGCACCTCTCTCAGTTGTCCAAGTGTGAAAGTCAGATGCCCTCAAACACCATCTGAAAAGATAACCATATTTTTTTCAGCTCTGCTGTAGCCTCCATATCTTACTGTCAAGAAGCTTCTTTTGGGACTGAGACAGGTCACGTTGGAAGTCAGTGGCTAATCAGCTCCCACTGCACATTGTCTGCTTTCAGCTTGAATTATCTTAGGCAGACATCCTGGCTAGCTGCAACACAAACCTCTGATGGCTTAAGCCTGAGAAGACCTGAGTTTGGCAGCCACTAAGTTAGAGATGAGGAGAGGAAAAGAAATCCTATCTCTTCTGGTACTTCTCCTGTCTTGGTTTCCCCACTAGAAATCAATAGGAGGGTCGATAGCTGGGTTTGAGTTGTTCGCTACATGCTGGAATTTTCTGATGTAAACTTGGGTGTCTGGGTTTCAGACGCTCTAATGTGTCAGAGGAGGTTTGATAGCTGCCACAGTCGTCCCAGGTTACACTTTATTTCCAGTGACAGCCTTTGTAACATGAGAAGGGAATGAATTCAACAGTTATAAGTACAGATCAATCTTATATGTTTACTGCTATAGGGAAGGGGACAGGTTGAAAGTTTCTACAGAAATGGGCTACAGTCTTTTTGAATTGTATCCAGAAGAAATGCTGTGTGAGGTAGGACTGCACTTCAGTAACGTCCTTTTCCCCCAAATGATATTTCTGGATTCATCCATAATTCCATGAGTATTGGTCTTTTTGCTCACCTCCATGTAGAAATTATTCAGTGTGAAGGTATCATCATGGGCTGGCTGAAAAAGTTTCTATCAAGTACAAATCACCTATTCAGGATAGTCACCACTTTCAGTGTCTTACCAGCCTTACCAGCACCAGTGCAAGAGTCTTCTCCTATGCATCTGTAATTCAGATCAGTCTTTTGTGACAGAAGTTTTCTCTCTCGCTTCCTCACCTACTCCCATCTTTGTTCACATCTTCTCTGCAAGAATGTTTCCTTTTTTGCTTCTTAACTCACTTATTCCTATATCAATAGGGTTAGGGTGCTTTCTCCCCAGTGGCATACTCTAAGAAGTTTATAAAGAGGGTTACTATTGGTATGGATGACCTGGAATTATAGTAAGCTGCACTAACATAATATTGGAAGGGAAACCTAGAGAGATGCAGATGCCTCCATATCTTGTTGGTGAGGAATCCTTGCAGGTCACTGCTTCATTTCTTCTACTGCTGGTAGATTCAGAGAAGGGCTGTATGGATGTACGTCACCTTCTGCTTTCTCTGCATTCGGCCTCAAGAATAGCTGTTTGCAGGGCTGGGCACAGGTAATCAGAGGGAAATTCTGTCCTTCAGTCTCAACATGTACCTCATCAGTTGGCTTCAGTTGGACTTTTATTAGGCAAAGAGTAGCTGAAAGCTGAGCCTGGACCAAATACATTTGAAAAGCATAATGCAGGCCTTCCAGCCTTTCCCCCAACATAACTGATGGTAGCCTTACCAAGGACTTCATTGAGGGCCCCCAATTGCTCAGAGTTTTATTTAAGCGAGTCCAATATATTTGGGGAGAAAAGTTCTGGTTGCCCTGGCTTACATGATTATTAACTGCAAATGTGACTTTTAGATCTGAGAAATTCAAAACACTTAAAAGGGGCCTAGAAAAGTCTTTTAAAATTGTAACAATACATCTTTCATATTACCAAAATGACACTGTTATTTAAAGCACTGAAACTGCTCTTTGAATCCTATTTCAATATTTAACCAATATCGTTTAAAGATGTGCACATGAAGCAAGTATCTTACCCCAATACACTTTTAGATATCAATCATGCTGTATTAATTGAAAGGATTTGGTCTAATCTCATAAAGAAACAGGCAAACTCTTGGCTTTTCTCTAAAGTAAAAATATATCACTCATGTCATCCATTACTGTGCTATAATTATGGTAAGTGAAGCAGAACAGAATCGATGGAGCAATTTATCAATGCATTCCCAACTATTCTAGCACGACTGACGTCATGGGGCTGCAGATACTGTCCTTCAATATAAAAGATACCCAGTGTCAAGGCTTTATTCTGATCTACTCCAGCATAATATTGTCATATTTAATATTGTCGTTTCAATTATGGTTTAATTAATTTATTTCATTCACTATGAAATTACACTTAATTAGTTAGCTTTTAATTTTTTTTTTCCCCCCCCAAATTAAAATTTCAAAAGGGCAAAAGTATTGGGAGAATAAAAATCCTAGACATTATTTAATTCAGACTTCAAGGTCAAAAACCCCTTATAGTTTAAACTTTATGCTAATAGAGCATAAACTTGATCTTTTCTGTTCCACTGTAAATTATTTCAAGATAAGAAGCAGAATATAATGTGTAGTAAGCATTTCCAATAGACATTTATCTTCTGATATTAAATACTTCCCCAAAATGTCATTTTAATACTCGGGCATTGTTTAGTACCTTCAAATATTTGCCTTTTTACAAACTTAGTTTTCCAAGTGTTGGGTTTTACCCATGTAAATCTGTTAAGTTTCGTTCTAATAGGTCTGACAGGGTTGGAGCTCTTGTAGACTAAACTTCAGTAGAGCAGTCCCGGAGATAGCACTGTTTGTTCTGTAAAAACGCTCACTCCGCATTCCTCCTGAAGTTATAAAATATGTTTACACTACATTGAATATGAAAAATGAACATGTTCAGTGTGGGGATTCTTAAATCACTGGGCGCAGTGCCATCGAGCGCCCTGCCGTACCCCGTCCCACAGCACGGGACCGCGGTTCTTCCCTGCTCCCGGCCTACCCGCACCCAGCCTCTGTCTGCCGAATGGTTTTCCGACTTCGGGGCCATGCGGTTTGTAACAACCATGCCTTTCTTCCACTGGCACAAAGTCCTCCTTGGGATTTTGGCACCGTCCGAGAGAAAAGCGCTCGGTCCAAAAACGCGCTGAACTTGTGGGGTGGGGAGGAGAAGGGAAGTGTTTGTTTACAACTCGCACCAGCGTTGGGCTGCCTTCACAAACTCAGCTTCGTTACGATGTCTGGCTGCTGGAAGGGATTTTTCTCCTCAACTTTTCTCTCTCTCTCTCTTTTTTTTTTTTTTTTTTTTTTTTCTTTTTCTGGGAGAGGAACACATGGAAAAGTTCATCAGGAAATTAAAGCTGTGAAAGTAGTTTTTCTCACACGACAGCTGCTGGTTTACGTGGCGTTGTGTACAGTCTCCCTGAAAATACCCGTCATCCCCGGACGTGGGGTTTCCTTCTCTCCCCTGTGGGGTTTCCAGGGCTCTCTTAATGGGGAATGTGCTGTCTGTGCTGTGCAGGCCATGGTGTTCCTGTGTCGTTGCCAGCCCCATAGGGGACAGTAGTGTCCATGGGACCTTGTGGGGTCCACAGGGACCCAGCCATGCTCCCCATCCCCATGCCCAGAAAGGGTTAAGGCACGCGGCGACCGCGCGGCCTGGATGAAAAGCACAACGTCCTCCGCTCTGCAAAGATGTACTTGTAAACCGTTGTGCCGAGTGGATTTATGAAGGGTGAGTTTACCTGATATTGCACGGTATTGTTTAATTTGGACTATATTTAACCAGCGCTGTGTTGAAACAGTGTCGGCGAGCTCTGAGAGCTTGCCAGGCACATTCTCAAAATGGTTGCCAAGCTGTAAGATGGCTGCCAAGGTCTGACTGCACTGAACAGGTCCAAAATGGTGACCAACTTCTCAGAATATTCCTGCCGATTTTTTCCCCCCCTCTCCCAAAATAAGGAAGATGCCGGACTTGGCACCGGCCTCTTGGCACCACGATTTATAGTGTCATCCAGAGATTCAAGTAGTGCTGTGTTCTTGTTTCGCAGCACTTGGCAGAACGCTGTGCAGGGAGGACGTGAGGTGAAATAGCCGGTGTAACATAACATCAGTGCTTTCCTTCCTTGGCTAAAATGTGCCAAACACGTTGGGGGGAAAAGCAGAGAGAAACGGGAGGTAGGTCATTAGAAGAGAAATGGGCAGAGAGCAGCGTCAACCGAAGCTTCAGACTTTCCTTTTGGGCTCTGTGTCTGAAGTGGTGCAAACTTTTATCTCCAACAGGTTTAAGATTTTATATATATTTTTTTTCTTTTTCTTTTTTTTTTTTTTTTTCTCTCCCCCATTTGTTTACTGGAGTTTATAGCAGTTTCTTTCTGGCAGTTGTGCTACTTAGCAGATTGAAATAAAATCATAAGGGTGAATTAAAACACACTGCTGTTAGTGCTGATTAGAATTTTAGCTTAGTGTAAATACCGGATGCAGTGTCCAACTTTTCAGGGACTTGGCATCGACTCAACAGGGATCTCCGGGCTGCACAGGAGACAGTGTGTGCTTGCAAGCTTTTTAAATACTTGGATAGGTGAAACTCACTGCTTCTGCTGGCGTGCTAGCTAATTCAGTGTCTGCAAAATGCATTACGTAGTCCAAAGGGGCTGGAAAAAAACAAAGAAGAGAACTGGAAAAAAGCAAAGGATGAGAATAAGAGGCAAATGTTTTGATCTAAAAGCCTTCAATGTATGGATTTTTATTTGTGCTCTTGTCTCATGTGCTAAATGCTTGCCTGCACGTACATGCTGCAAATGTATTCCTAGCTAATTTTGGGGTTGCACTTGTAAATAAACAAATTGCCTAAGGGCATGTAGTTGTGAAAATATGAAATGGTTCTTTACGCAGCTGGAAAATAATGGTCGCTAAAACAACAGAATAGTGGAGTCTTTCTATGCAAATACTTGCGTTCAGGGGGATTGTGTTAGTAAAGGCTCCATGCTCATGGCCTCGCTCGTAGCCCAGAACTTGTCAATTCTCATCTGTCAGGAGTTTTCAGTGTCCCAAATTACCTCCGTGTATTTTCAGCCCATAACGAAACAATGGAACAGCAAGCATTACCATCCGGGATGATGCAGCACCTTCCCTAAGTCAGTCTTTGGGAAGGTATTAAACCAGCAACATGATCAACATCTATTCTAAATGCTTCATCTGCACTATTGCTTAGTCTGTGCTATTGCTGGGTCAATAGGCCACATCATTTCTTCTGCGGGAATGGCAAGGAGCCTCAACTGCACCGTGCCCTTATCCATTTGATGGAAGTAAGTCACAGGGATGCAGATGCTTTTCTGAGAAATATTTGCTGTTTCTACCCACATTTCTCCCATAACCTATGCACTTACATCTTCACAGAGGTTGTAAACCTCCTTCTAGCTCAGATTCACCCCCTTTCCTGGCAACCTATATATCCATAGTACTTCCGTGGTACGGGGTATTATTTTTAATGATGTAATTTGAACTCCTGATTCCTTGGTGAAAAGATAAGATTGAAAACTATCGGATACTGTTCGGGGCACCTGGAGTTTAGCTGAGCCAGATGCATGTATTGAGTTATGTAGCAGATTCTCTGAAATTAGTTTTCAGCATGTTTTAATGTTACGCATCACCAACATTTAGAACAGTTCAAGAACAAAATTCTGCACAAGTCTTGTTTATCAATACAATAAAAATGAATAAATCATTGTGGAAACTATAAGTGGATACTGATGTTCTGATAGCGAAGAAAAAAAAGATTAGAGCAGGATACCTGTATTGTGTTCTGTTTTATGTCTTTCTTCTGCCTCTTTAATCAAAAGCTATGAATTTAAAGGACTGTTTCCTCTACTTTGAATTATACGTATATATCCCTTTCTACCCAAGCCATTGTGTGATTCTATGATACACATGTAACAGTTAAAAAACCCCACAGGTCATAGCCTACCTATAGTGTGCATGCCAGCCTGGAGCCTGTGCACCACCACTTTGGTGCCTGATTTCAGGCACCGCTGTGTCATTCCTGCCTTTGTATCAGAGCTCTAAGCAGAGCTCATCAGCAGCTGCAAACCTAATTTTAAATTATTAAAGTTGATTTATTATTATTATTTCTTTTAATTCATATAAATATTCAAACATGCTTCATTAATGAAAACCGAACCTTTGAATGTGATGAATTTGGAAACTATTAGGGTATATCTGGGGCTTGTACCAAATGACTGCTGGGCCTTTTAATGCCTTCATATTAGTGTGATTCCTTGATGTAAAAGTTTTCTTTTGGAAAAGAATAAGGTCTATGGCACTTTGCTTTAAGTAGCCATTATTAGTTCTAGATTCTCATGTCTTTATACGGTTGTATAATGGAAATAACTCTGTTGAAGCTAATGAAAATGTGGGATGAATGCTGGGAAACCGGTGGGAGTGACAAGAGGATCAGGGCTTTAGTTTACAACTTTTCAGACCTGTGAGTTTATTCTCCATGAGCAGAAATGAAATCCTTCAGAAGCTTTTGGCACTTTTGCTTGTTTGTATATTCTTCATGTACACATCATGTGCATCTGTGTGTGTGTGTGTGTACATCTATATGATATGTGTAAAAGTACTTTTTATATAGTAACTTTCTGCATAGGGCAACCCAAACAGCTGTTATTCCTTTTTATAGCTTCTTTAATCTATGTGCCAACAAGTCAGTTTACAAAATCTGTTTTGTTGATGACTGCTGCGATAATAATTGTGGTGTTTTGTGGCTTGGCAAAAGCCTGGGGTCTCCTCCGAGGACTCTTGCCAAAGCCTTTGAAGGGGTTGAGGTGGATTCACTGCCAAAATGAGTCACCACTCTCTATTTTATTTAGTGTCCTTCTGCCAAGGCCTTAGACACTTTCTGTTTTCATTCTTTTGTAGGCTTTCCTTCCCACATTGTGGTTTCCTTCACAGCCAGAGTAATGTGTTTGCCAGCATAGGTGAGAGAGTGTGGCTGACTCCAAATGCCACTGCTAGACTATGCTTAAGGGTTAGTGGTTTAGCTATTGTGCTTTCTCAAAATGAATGTGCAAGATTTAATTATATGTCTATGAATTATAAATAAAAAAAGACTGCTGCATCTGAAACAGTGCAGTGCAATAACCTAGACTGAGGTCAGGGGATTTCGGTGGTCTGACAGCGTTTGCTTCTCCAAGGCTCTGTGTAACTGCATCCTTTCAGTTATTTCACTCGTGTCTGTGTCGGTCAAATCAGAGGTGAGTTGCCCCTTTAGTATAAATCCCCATGTTTTTGGTCTGAGGCTGGCCTTTCTGTTCACTTTCTTCTCCATCCAGAAGCAGATAATCATTCTGTTCACAGCAGAATAACAGATGCATGGTAGTTATCATAACACTTTGCATGTCCCACCCAGATGTCTCAAAAAATTTGAGAAACCAAGATGAATGGATGTGACATTCTGACATCCTTCATGCAGATGTGAAAACTGAGGCCCAGAGAAGTGAAGTGATTCAGTCAAAGTAGCATAGGAAGTCTGCGTGAGGCCTGGAAACAGAACCCACATCATCTGACTCATTGGCCTTTGCTTTAACCACAAAAACTTCCTTTTTCCCGCTGTACTTAAAGTGATACATTTGGGCCTTATTCTAGATTAAATGTTAGATGTAGAGATGGCCTAGATATCCTTACTGTAAAATGTGTAATTCCTACTCGGGTGCTGTTGGATGATATGAGTCATGGCTTATTACAGTATCTGTGGCTTTCTTAATGCTGTGAGGTTTTGGTACAAACGGGGAAAGCAATATGGGGATTTCAGTTAACTGTTAAGCAAAATTAGAGTGGAAAAAAACACATGGTACTCCAGAGAGTAACAGCACTATTAGCTTTTCAAACAGATTTTCTGTTCCTCATCAATAAAAGGCTGTGCTAGGAGGTAGGCAGCTGGGTAGTTCATTACTGACGTGTGAACCTCAGTTTTAAAAGGCCTAAAGGAATTAGTCACCGTGGTCCCCAAAATCATGCCCTTAAGTTCATGTGTCTATACAGGGAGACACTTAGAGGTGATCCTGCAGGATTTTGTAGTCCGTTGTGTAGTTATGGCTGAGGGCCATCAGGAGAAGCATTTTCATCCATCCTTTTCTGTCTTTTCACTCTTTCTTGATTGTCTTCTCCCCTTCTTGAGAGACTAGAGGGTTCAGGACTCAAAATGTCAGTCTGCATTGGGGTGAACAGTCCTGAGGAAACAACCTCATCTCAGAGACTGTTTGTCCTTACCAGTGCAGAGATCTCACACCTCCTCCATACAAGTGAACATTTTTACCTCCATCCTTACACCTCTCCTCTGTGGTTGGTTGTTGCTTTCTTATTTCATGCTGGTTTACCCCTCCCTTTGTCTCCCTGTATATCCTTCCTTTATTTGCCTCATATATCCATTCGCCAGATGCTTGCTTTATATTGTTTTGGCTGCCCACATTTGTGCTCTACACTTCAAACCTGTTTTAATTCCCTCTTCTCATATTCTGATTGTTCTCCAGGCCCAGGACAGCAAATCATTGTGCCTTGCTCTTCCTAAAGTATCTTCAAAGAGAGAAACCGGCAAAAATGATGAGTCCTAGCAAAGTTCACTTAGCAGGAGTCCTCTCAAACAAAATTCTTCTGCCTGAATGCACATTATTCACCCAAACCATTTGTCATTGCCAATTAGCAGCAAATGTTCGGGTTGGGTCGCTCCCTGTCTGCAGTGAGAGGGCGAGGGATAAGACCATACATCCTTTGGAGTCTGAGCCAGTTTCCTCCTAGGGAATCTTTCCTACACCTGACCAAACCAGACCCTTATTTGGGGCTATTTTTCAGGTTTCAAGCACAGATTTTAAAAGGAATGAAGAGGCTGGTCTCTGTTTTACAGTCTGAATTATACTGGCAGTAAACTAATTAGGCCATTCTCTTTCCTACGCTACATGACATCCGAAGATAGCTACAGGTAGTACAAGTAGTTGTCTGCTATTAAGGTCCTGTGCAAATAATGATGCGGGTTTCAGAGAACTAAATGAAGACATGGACACAGTTTCAGGGACCAGTTTACTGCCATTCCTTCTATCAGGCACCTTCCTACTCCTAATGAATCATTCTGATTGTCTTAATTATTTTTTGCAGCTGTGTCCTCTCTTCTTTAGAAAATACATTATGTTCCTTTACTTGTGTAAGATCTCAGCTCTGTGTGGTATCTGTCTGATTGTGACCGTTCTGAGTAAAAGTTCAGAGATGATTTGTGAAATTCATCATCTTGCCCAGGTTGTCTGCGTGTCACTGGTCAGAGAATTTGCTTCGCCACTGACAGCATTAACAATGCAGGCTTTGTTTACAAAAGGTTTATAGTGTTACCACAACTGATAGAAATCTCTGTAGTTCCACTGCTTTTAATTGAATTATTCCAGATCTAGCTGAGGATCTGATCGGTAACACAAAACTCCACATATTAAATTATCTCTGCAGTTTAGCAGAGTTTAAGTAAATTCTGGGATGGAGCACATCGTTCTGTCTGAGAGAACCTACTGTGACTAGGAGGCAAAGCCACTTTGCCATGGGGTTAAACTGGGACTGTTCACTGACTGCTCTATTAAAAGCAGTCAGATTTCATCTGACCAGGTAATGTTTAGAGGCACCACACATATTTAGTCCCTTTGCCCATGTCCCCTCTGTTGTTTTTAAAGCCTTCACAGAACTCTGCAGCTCTAATTCAAATAGAGACAAATTAGAAGACAGGAAAAATTTAACAGCATGTGGTATATTCTCCATTCTATAAAGGCACCAGTTAAAGAAATGATTTCATGACCTACAGATAAGTGGCAATATGAGTAGAACAGGAAGAAGACATTCAGTAAGAACATATAAAATACAGTAACAGAGCCTGCCCTGTATCATCTCAGTGAATATATCACTTACATCACAGGAGTAGATGGAGGGTATTCATGATCACCAGTGAATTCCCACAGGCATAGTAATCTCTGATTGTTTGCACCTGAAATTCTTCACCAGCATAATGTTCTGTAGCTGAGGCTTACGTGAAGTTCAGTTTTTATTAATTCAGCCTTATAAGCACAGGACTTGGTTCACATTTGTGATTACAAAAGTAGAAATAGATGTCTAAAAAACATTTTGTGGATTATTCAGAATCTCAAAGGGCTCTTTTATATACAATATTTAATGAGCAATCTACTTTGGAAAATAGCTAGATTTATTGTGGGTAACTATCATTTACCCAAGTGATGTGGTAGAAATAAAGTGGAAGCCACTTTCGAAACTATTCCAGTAATTGGAGCGCTGAAAGAAATAAAAAAAAAAAAAAAAAAAAAAAAAAAAAAAAAAGATATTTTCTTTTTTGGTAGGGCAAGCCATCAGCCATACAATGGCACTGCAGAATGAATGAGCGGCTGTTCCAAAAGGCAACTTTCTGTGCAGCAGAAGGCTAACTGCTGAAATAATGGAGCCATTCACAAACGTATTTTTCTATGTTACAAATAATAGAACAGTTGGACAACAAAGTCTCTTCCGGTACGTGATGGATAAAGAAATATTGCATCTTCAAGATCATGGTTGGGTCCAGTTGAAAATGTTTGTAAACTTGATCTGGAAGGCAGCATTAAGGCTTAAAGCCTGCCATTGCTGATGCATTGCTTAGGGGCAGTCAAAAAGGAGAGGCCAGATCTCCTTTGACCGGTCAGTGCCGGGTACAAAAACCGTGTCCCAGTTCCTCATTCTGCCATCTGTTAAACTCAGCATTACTTTTAGGCACTCCTCTGATGTGCTCCATTATCTATTTCTGAAACAGAGGACCAATAAACTACATTTCGCATCACACTGCATTATTGACATTGTACTTAGAGCTGAGGTAGTATTTTAAGCCTAAATCATATTTTTCTGTGTCTTATATATTTATTAAAGTTACATGCAGGACTAAGGTACATGTAATATATTCCTTCCTTCAAGGGTTTGAAACGAAACAAAGTGAATAACTGAATTACTTTATACTTCTTCCCATTTTTATTTATGACTGGTCAAAGGCAGAGCTCTGAAGATTTACACTTGGCAGCAGAGGAAGATGCTGTGCTTGCCCTGCTCTCCTGGTAGACCCAGTAAATCTTAGTGCTCTGAGGCGAGGGCTCTCTTTGTTCTCACCCACACTGAGCTGGCAGAGTGGGGACCTGTGTGGCGGCAGTGCTGGGCATAGGGCTGATAGCCATGAGTGATACCTGCGCTTGGCATCAGATCCCAGCGCAAGGTTAAAGGATAACCCTCTTCTGAATCACGTGAAGCAGAGGCAGTCCGTAGGTACGGGAAGAGTTTCTGCTTAGATTATGGTACCTATCTGCAAAGTCAGATATTCAGTGCATTCACCCCTCCGATGTCCTTGTTTCTTGAGCTCAATAGCATGCAGCAAATTGTATGGGAATACATCCCAGGTATTGCTTCTGAATAGGGAGTGGAGAAAGATCAGATAAGGATTTTGCTGGTGGTGGAGATTAAGACAGTCATAATTTATTGCAAGCTTGCCTGTCATGACTAATGGATTCAGCCCCTATTAACTGTGCTGTGACACTTAAACTGACTATTTTTCTTCAGCTGCTTCCCTCAATTTCAACCAAAGTGTGTACCTACGAAGAAAAGACATTCTTCTTTTCTCTGAGGTAAATTTTTGGTGTGTAAGACAAAGGGGAACTTTGGAGGCTTAAGTCCTTCTCCACACAAATGTCTGTCCCAGCCACTGTCACATATATGCTCAGGCCCAGAGCAAAGGAGGGATGCTCAGCTCCTTCTCTGGCCTCTGTAGTGCTGAGGGACAGCAAAGGGAGCAGCATTACCATTGTCTGTGCTCTCCCATATCATGCTTTGAATCACACTTCAAGAATGGGTGTTTTTCTGGATGCTGCACTTGGGATGCTCCACTGCTTCTGCCCAGAGGTTTGAATTTCAGAGCATTTACAGCAAAAGATGGGAGTGTAAACTGCTGTAATTTCTCTGTTTGTTGCCTTTCCCACTCTGCTATTCTTGCTTTATTTCACCTGCCCTAATAAAATCCATACCTAACAGAGAATAGACTGTTTGGGGAAGACGAACCAAATTATTGTAAGCCATTGAGCATAGTTGGGTACTGCCATGCAGCAAGGAATTGGGTTTTATCACTGCCTTTAAACACTTTAAAAAAAAATTGAGAAATCTGTCTTTTGGCACAAGCACAGTCACTGATTTCTGAGTGTGTTCAAAAAAGTATTTACTTTTGATAGGGGAAGTTGAAGGGAACAGAAGAGCAGATTGATTTAAAGTCTTGCATGTACTTTTCCAACCAGACCATGGGCCACATAGTAATTTGGGAAGTCGAACACAGTTCACAATTGAGGAGTAAGCTAAAAAAACCTGAGTTTGAAATTCATAGAAGGAGAGAGACTTCCTGCTTTGTTCTTATGGTTTGGCATCAAACCAGTCATATGCAAATTCTAAATTGTGCTGCTAAATAGTTAAATAAGCAGATCTGAAGGGTGTAAGGTTCCCAGATCCTTTGTAATATCCACACGCAGCTCATTTTATATCTTCTACCAGTACATTTTGAATCACTTTTCTGATTTTATTGAAGAAAATGTCTGGAATTTTGATAGGAAGGACTTGAAAAAGATAGTCGGATCTGGATAAAATATTCATAGATAGAAGTTCCAGTACTAGGGAAAGGCTGCTGGGTGCCTTCATGACTGTTCTCATTTCCTAATTTCTCTTTCCCCTGTTTACTACGCTGCGTGTTTAAATAAACTCTTCTGGTTCTCTCTTTCGCACATCATTTCTTTCTGCTTCAAAGGCTCTTTTTAATAACTTATTCTTTGGTTTAATTTTTTTAACACGGCTTGGGTTTCACCAAGCACTCTGCACGGCTCACACCCACAAACTCTTGAGAACGTTGGTTCAGCATCCATGTAATTGTGTGCAGCCTTGCTGCCTTGGCCGATAGAGGTACGTTTTCAACAGTTTCCATTGTAGCTCTTTCCTTTACCAACCCCATGCTTGGGGCCTCCACTTCCCTCCCTCCACTGTGTGCAAAACAGACCACACTCCGATTTTGCACAAAATCTTTTCCACCATATGTTTTTAGTAATTGTGTTGTGGGGAAAAGAACACTTTTCCCTTGTCAGCCATTTCTAGTAACACTTTTTTTGGTAAAAGGTTTCACCAGAAGTGCCTGAAATTTGAGACTATTCATTGAAACGGTCCATAGAGAAGATGAAGTTTGAGAAAGAAAATAGAAAATAAGGCTAAGCTATGATTGAAAGATTACTACTGAGCGTGTTCCTAGGAGCCTGGCCTGGCACTGGGAGCAGCCTTTGTGCCCGGCAGGACTGGCACTCAGTGGTGGGGCACAGCCCCGTTGCACTCCATGGTGTTCTGCTGCTGTTGCACCTGTGCCCTTCGGCAGCAGTGGCTGTGGCTGTTTGCTGCTGTGTGTGGATTGCTCACCCAGCAGTCTGTCACATTTTTTCATTTGCTATTTAGCTTTAGGTTTTTATAAACCTGTGTAAACGCAGATCTATTATGTTACTCCTTGTTTCTTGCATTGGACAAACTACTGTTGCTGGCAACATTGTGGTGGGGAGGGCAGGAAGAATATCATGCTAAATAATACATGGTTGGACATGCTGTCAGCACAAGCAACTTGGGGGCACCCAGAAGAGTCATATTTAGCTACTGGGTGAGGCCCAGGGTGAGGCCCTCAGTTTATGGGTGATGCCTTCCAAATAGGAGTGATGGATGGTGAGGTCTGTGCGGCACTTGGGACCAGGTTTCTGATAAACCTGATGATAATGGGAATTATCAGTAGTCCCAATATCGTTCATAATTTCTGTTTTCCAAAGGATTTGGCAGGTTATGGGGTTAGTGTTAAAGTAAAAGGTAGTGCTGGTTCTTTTCAGTTTCCCCATGGGCCGTAATGGGACTGTCACAGGGCCCTATAAATAGCTTAGAACATTCTCATCTGTAACATTGGGTGTAAATTGTAACTTTCAGAAACTTATCTTTTATGTGGCGCAGTTTGCTTTTATGTTCCTACTGTCTAATCTTATCTTTCCATGCGCTGAAAAATAAAAATTCATTGCAATTATCTTTCCTATAGTAAGATATCAAGGAGTCGGTCCATTGTAAGGGGACTGGGTTGAAGTACAATCGACACACTTCTTCTGGATCTAAAAATATCGGTGCTTCAAAGGTCGGCAAAATGATAAATCCTGTCCTAAGTGTATATATAATACATACAAATGCATACTATAAATTTGTTTTATAGATTTTCATTGAAGTGCTTCACAGTCTGATGATGATCTCAAACCGTTCTGAGTTTATCTGAGGTCGCTGATAGAGCTAGAGAGGAGGCATTGGGGAGGGACACAGGATGAAGTGCATGGAGCCCCCATGTTGCGTCCTGCTCAGCCAAGGGGAAAGCAGTGCCTTGCCAGCTATTTGGCTACAGAATATGGTAAGAAATATGCCGTTTTTTTCTAAGGCAGTCAGACAACAGCAGCCTTCTCCTGCAGCCAAAGCCACTCCTTCAATGGGATTTCCATGGGCACCAGCCTTGCATTGCAATATTGACTTCTCCTTTGTTTCCTGGAGAGAGCACAGGGCAAGCGGGCTGGAGCACAGCTGCTGGGGCTGGGACACTGCCCCATGGGGAAAGCATGGTCTGTGGGCATCGACCCACAAGCTGACATTTTGAGCAGAAGTTCTTCCAGGAGGAACGCGTGGCCCACGTGCTCTTTTTGTTTCCTTGGGAAAAGATGAGTTGGACCGAGGCATTTTAAATAATGTAATTAACTAGATGCATTTTTAGACACGTTGATAATGAAATGGATTTTCTCTTATGTACAAGGAGAGGAGTCTTTTACTCCTCTAGATGGCCTAACTTATTTAAGTTCAGTGGTGTAAGGGCAACAATCAAAAGAGAGGTAGTGGTCAAGAAGCTGAAGGACTCTCATCTCTTTCTCAAAATAAGAAGTATTTTAAGTAGACCCAGTGTTTCTTTTGCCGGTCTAAAGAAAGCATTCCAGAGTAAAACAAACATGTGTTGCCACTCAGGCTCCCATTGCACAACTCCTGTTGAAATTCATATGGAAAGGGCGTGCAGGCTGCCCTCCCACGGGCACTGCCAGCACTCGTGGGGTGCCCAGGTGGGAGCTGGCCGGGTGGGCACAGGTCTGCGAGAAGCATGTCCTGCTTCAGCCCCTCTTTGCGGAGCATTGCAGGCAGTACTGTTGCTCTTTTCACTGGATATTGCTTACTTTTCTTCGGGATCACAAATATTTGAATACAATTATTCAGTCAGCCGGACATCTTTTTCCTCCCAATTCAGCTCAGACAGTAGTAAAGTTTAGTGTTGATTTAAAAGACCGTCTTCCTTAAAGCAGATTGCAGAGTTTGCACACTGTGAATTGTAATTAAAGTGTAAGGGGTGCTTATTATGTCAACAACTGGCATGAGAACCCCCGAGCAGCAGGTGACCCCAAACATGTGACGTTTGTGACAGCTAGGATCCTTCTTTCACTGGTTTAGCAATCTGAAAGACCAAATTGAAAGAAGCCCAGAGGCTGTATATTTCATTAAGTCCCAAGGGAAGTGTGGGATACAGCTTCCTTCTGCTTTGCTGGGATGTAGCCAAAAACTTTGTAGAGGCTCTGTTTTTGACAGAGGCTGGCTGAAGGGGGGGAAAAAACCTTCCACCAATCACCCATAGGACCATAAATTTGACATTTCCCACAGTTTCTTTGAGGCACTGATGTTGCTGTGTCAGCAGTATGTCCCAAATCTTGTGTTGTATTGTTTGAAAAGGAACAGTCCAACTTTCAGGGGAGCTGAAATGTTTTTCTTCACTGTCCAACCGTTCCCGTGCCGCCGGCCCGCTGAGGACCACAAAGCACACCTCAGACGAGGGCTGCTTTCATCCAAAGCGGGTTCCGCGTGTGCTCGCAGGGCCGCCTCCGTCAGCAGACACACAACACAGGCAGAGGCGTTTCATCCACGTTACAAAGCCAACATCAGAGCTTTCTTGGTGGGCACGCAGGGCCCGATGGTGGGAGGGAGAAGGAAAGGGGCCTCAAGAAAACACGGCGCTAAATTTATCCCAGTGCAATTCCCATTGGGTGATGGAAAGAATAAGTTCGGCCCAAAGACTGAGCTATGGGTTGTGACAGGCCCGTAATTACTCTAAAATATTTTTTTCTCTGTGTTGAACCAATTCTTTGACCTCCAACCCTGCACCACGTCCTGCTGCAGGCGAGCCGAGGGGCTTCCCTTCCTCTGCTGGCACCTTCACCCCATGGCAGCAGAGGGTCTTGCCCTCCTCCCTTCGCCAATTCATGTGTGCGATTCTTGGCTCCCGATTGCCGTTGTTGTCAGTTCCACTATGATTGGTGAGTAGCTCCGGTCACCGCACCCATGAAGCCGCACTCCCTCTAGATGCTACAATAGCTAATATTCTGTAAAGAAAGCAGATCAAGTTAGATAAAGATTAAATAGGTTTAACAGCACTTCTGTTTCAAAGGGGTATTTGGAGAATTAATGTTGACGAAGTTCTTTGATCTTGGATGAAAGATGCTTCAGAAATGTAAAATATCTTCATTATTTGTCATCTCTGTGGCCGTGCAATTTGTCTCAGAATTCATATTTTTGAAAACACACGTGGAAGGTTTCAGTGCAGCCCCACCTGCTTCATTTTTTTTCAGCAGAGTTTCAGTAAAGGTGTTGGGTTTGTTTGCGATTGCAGGCAGTACAGTGGACATCTGGAGTTCTCAATGCAGCTTGCCATGGCATTCCTCATTTCAACTCCACGGCTTGTTGCTATTCAGTAATATATTGCCCACAATGCAGAGATTCTGAAAGTAGCTTCCTGCATGCTTTCCTTCCTATAAAAACATGCACTGTTATCATTTGGACCAAACTGCATCCTTCTTTGTAACCCTGCATGCAGGGTGCAGTCCGGCTGAGGTCCCAGGAACTGCTTGAGCAGAATCTCAGCTCTGGGCAGTGACAGACTTCATGGTGTTGTGTTCTCTCAGTGCAATATGACAAAGCCCTGCACACGTCTGCCCTGCCAGCACACACGTGTATGGGAATACTGTTCAAAATGGCAGAGGAAATAGTTAGAAGTCAGTGAGGTGGTTACGTTTGGTCTGGTTTTTATTTTTGGACAACTGCTTTATTTCTTTTGAACAGTCGACTTCTAGGTGAACCCTTTTCCAAATGTAACATTGTACCTCTTACTTTTTTGGAAGGTTTGTTCCAGAAAAAAAAGAAAAACCAAAAAAAAAAAAACAAACGCACATCAGTCATGTTTTTAGCCAGACAACGTTAGCTTGCTTTGTCCAAGTGGAGTTCTCAGCCTTGGTAGTGTGAAGCTTGCTAAAAGGCACATGCGACAAAGCATTAAGTGCAACAGAATATTCCTTTGCAGGATTCCCTTTGTTGCAGACATTATTTATGACATTTTAGTCAATATTTGCATGGCAGACTGTCCAAAATTATTTTGTTTTAGGCACATCACTGATAACTGGACCCATACTCTTTATCATTCTTTTACATTCATTAGTCACTCTGTAGTGTTTTTAACATTTTAAAACACTCATGCAATTCAAAGGGAAATAGATTTCAGCCAAAACGCCTTCAAAATTATCTTTTTTCCTTTGAGTTATTCAGCGATTTTTAACACTTCGTATGTTTGATGTTTTTTTCTTTAGTCTCAGCAAGGCAAAGTTTTTGCAGGCTTTGACTGTGCTAAAGATAGGATTTTGATAGAAAAAAGAAATGGGCGGTAAACTGAACTTAGTGTGAAAATGTTATCGGAGGTGGTATGAGGTGTAGCCAGCCACAGAAATTGGCTATTTACCTTTTGTGTAAGAGGTGTTTAAAAAAAAAACAAAAAACAAAAAAACCATAAAAAATTTTAAAAAAAAAAGAGAAAAAAAAAAAAAAGGAATACAACAAATCTAATTAGCAGATATTCTAATGCAAGAAAATGTTGCTGTTAGTAAAGTTTCTTCAATATGCCAGAAAGCAGATGGTGGCAATGGAATAGCGTTTTCTTTTGCCAGCTTTTCTATATGCTTTCTAAACCTGCAAGAGCTTTTGCTATTCAGTATTCAAATTTCTGACACTCTATGATCTTTTTCATCTTAAAACAGAAATAGAAATTGAATCTTAAAAATGTAATCAAGTCAAGCTGTCTGTTCATTGGATCATAACCGTGGCTTTAAAAGTTTGATTAAAATTTTGTCTACACAATGTAGTTACGGGTTTTGAGAGCATGGGGCTTTTCTGCTTTTCATTTTCTTCCTCCA
Organism: Coturnix japonica; assembly: GCF_054131305.1. Classification (NCBI taxonomy): domain Eukaryota; kingdom Metazoa; phylum Chordata; class Aves; order Galliformes; family Phasianidae; genus Coturnix; species Coturnix japonica. The sequence goes on from NC_140673.1 coordinate 26,510,778, forward strand.
CATTTGGTTTTGCAGGACTGGGACCAAGTGGAAATAGATTTTAGGTGACATTTCCAGAACCAACAGTTTAATCTGAATCTTTTCTGATGTGTGTGTGGAGGAAGGAGTCCAGCCTCACATCTACACATCCAACTATTATAGATACTTGTAAGGACCTGCTGCCCTTTGTGATGTAGGTACGGGTCCCTTTCTCCATTATTTGTGGCCGTGGTACCTCAGATTTTGCTGGAACGCAGTGCGGTACTGAGCCTGCAGTGTGTTGCTTCTCTCAGCGCATTAACTTGAGCTTCTACTTGCGTGGCTTACAAATCTAGCAGAACACAGGACCAGGAGGCTGCCTACCAAAAGGCTGCTTTTTTCCCACCCGAGTCTGTGTTGTTGATGCCAACTTGGTACTGATGCAACAAAACACGTCCTGATTTTTATGGTAATTCCGTGTTCTTCTTCGCAGTCTGCAGTATTGTGAGAGTAGAAACACATCCACGGAGCAGCAATCGGTGGCAGTTCTTTGTGGGCAGAATCCTATGACTTCAGTTTGGGAAAGGCTTTGGGCTGGTGGCAATATTTCTGCAATTATTTTCAGGATTCAGGCAAGAGAGAGTAAGATAGGCAGGGAGGAAAAGGAGCCATCAAGCAGGTTTTTTTTCTGCTGTATAATTTTATATATCTGGATGTGTTTTTGCCAGCAGTTTAATTTTGCAGAAAGCTTAAGAAAACCTGAAATGGAAATTTTTTGCATGCCACGTTGAACTCCTCGGAGTGCACAGAACAAGGAAAAGACATCTGCCAGCAGAAAAAAAAATATTAAAAAAAAAATGCTGCTGTAACCAAATATGTACTTACCAGGAGCTGAAAGGGGAGCCAAGAGGAAAGGTGTCAGGTACACCAAAATGAAAGGGGATTGTGAAAGTGGGGCGGTGAGGGCAGACCCGTAATAAAAAATAAACACCTGAACTTTGTTCAGATTGCCCCATCTGTAACTTGGTCTTAGCATTATTGACAAAAACTCTGTGAAATATTGGTTCACCTTTTCACTGTTCATTAAATAATCACACCTATTTTTATTATCAACATTAGCTTTCATTGTGTGAAAAAAAAGGATAATCCTTAATAGGAAAAATGGTCCCATTTCTCTATTTGAAAGTATTATTTTTTCCATTTGATGTATGGATTCCTACCTGAATCCTGTGTTAGGAGTAATGGTGCACCTGCTCTTTGGGCTGGCAGAGCAGGAGGCTGGGGCTGTGCCTGCTGTGACTGCCTGGTGAGGGCTTTTCTCTGTTGTTGCTGGCTGGGAAGGCTTGGACGGCTCTGGCTGTGGCAGAACTTAGCAAGAGGCAGGGCTGTAATCTGGGAATGCTGTGATGGTCTCCAGAAACAGCTCGCTTATTAGTGAGATGCGAGAAGCGGCTTTGGAAGCCGCTGCAGAATGCTGGGCTCATTGTCAGGGAGTGCTTTTATTTGGGTTTGGAATCAGAGCAGTTCCCTTATTCCTGCCCGCCAGGAATAAGCCTTGATCCTCCCCATGCCCACAGCTCAGCGCTTTCACCAGGGCAGGGCAGCCGCAAGCTCAGCATGGAGCTATGGAGGATGAGGCTGGGCACAAGGAGGAAAGCTGGGAGCACCCTGCCCTGTGTCCCATGAGGACGAATTTGCCACAATAAATTAATAGCAAGGGGGTGACGAGTAGAGATTAATTGGGGGAGTGTACTACAATCAATGGAGCCTCACCATATGGTGGATGTAACCCTGCTTTGCTGATGTTACTTTACTCAGCAGCGTAACATTGCATAGAGGCTGACCGGGAGACTTCCACCAATGCGACCTGGTCTACTGTTCACTGTTTCATTTCCATTTGCCCTTACGTACGATATAAGGCATTGCAAAAACTACTTAGTGGCCACTTAAACTCTTGTTGTTATTGTTTGGGTGAGTTAGGCAGTGCTCCAGGGAGAAATGTAGAGATCATAGAATCATAACGGTTGGAAAAGATCTCAAAATACTGAGCACGAAATGAAGTGAAAGAGAAAGCTAAACTGGAAATATCCCTTCTGGGTGACTTCGGCCCCACTCTAACAAGCCCTTTTCTCAGCAATGTGATGAAGGCTTTCCCGGTGAGCCGTGGCAGTGCCATTGTGGTGGGCATGGTGCTCTGTGAGCACGGCACCCAGCTCCTTCCTCCTCCTGGAGGTTCTCTGGAGGTGAATCGATTCACCTCTGCGTGCCCCCAGCCCTTGTTGAAGCAGGCACGGTTACACTCACCTTTCCCACAAAGGTGCCGTAAAGCTTTTCTTCATGTTAATAAGATGTTTTAATTTCCAGGGTAAAAGGATGTTCTATAAATACACATTAGAAGTAGTAATAGTTTTAATGGATGCCATTATTTTATAACAGTGCTTTCCTAGTTTGAGAAATTTTTTACCGGTTTGCGATTATTACAGAACCCGTTTTTGTTAATTAAAGATTGACATTCAGGCAAAATGTTCTATAAATTCCGCTCGGTGTGTGCTGAGCATGCCCAGCACCCGCTCTCCTGCACTCAGGGACCGTCGGTGCAGCCCTTCAGCTCTTACAAGAACTCCTTGCTGCCCGCGCTCACGAGTTTGATGGCTCCTAAATAGAATGGTTCAAATATTTCAAAGCACTCGAGATTCGTATAGCGCGAAGCAATTTAAAATTATTGTACTGCAATTAATTTTAAATAACTGAGCCCCGCATATGTCTAGAAACCCATACAGATCCAAATGGAAGCTCTCTAAAAATTGAAATGATTCAATAAATTTAAATCACTCTGAAGAAATGGATGTAAGTACTGTAAATCATTGTGTGAGGGGGATAGGCAAATTTTGTAGAAGTGAATCTGAGGGTAGAGACTCTAATTAGATTTCTTATTTTGGGGTTTATGGCGATGAAATGTAGGTTAATTTATATTTCCCAGGGATATGAGGGCAGCTCGTGTTGATCCATATGGTTCCTTCTAGCTCATACATAGGCTGCTTTTTTTTTTTTTTTCCTAAGATTACTGAAACTTAGCAATCCAACTTTGCACATATATACATATACATATATATATATATTTTTCCGTTACAAATATCTTTCCCTCCAAATCTGTATAAAAAGACATGAGAAAAAATATTGGCCCACAGCTAGAAATGCCAAATGTATTTTTAAACGCAGCTAAAAAAGCTCTGCCGAATCCAACACCGTACGGTGGAAAGGAACACTTTGTGGAGCCGGGCTGCTCCGAGGAGGTGAATTTTCCATAGCCCAGATCAGCGATCCAGGTACGAGCTGTATCTGCAGACACCAAACTGGATTACTGCCCGGTGGCCGCTCCTGCTGGCGGCACGTTCTGCCCTTGCCTTGCAGATGGATCAGAAAGATGCTATCTAGTGCAGGAAGGCCGGTAGGGATCCTGATGGCGGAAGTCATGCCCCTTCTCCTGGCTCCGGAGAGGATGGCTGTGGCTCTGGGACCAGGCTCCCCTGGCACAGTGGTCAGGGCCCCTCCAGCTTGGCTGCTGGCACCTGGCGAGGCCCTCAGCATAGAGGCGTGGGCAGTGGTGTCCTTGGGACTTACTCTGTGCCTGGTGGGTGCTTCCGCACGGCAGGCAAGAGGGGCCCCTCCACAGGGCCTTCCTCAGGGCCTTACCTTACTTTTAGACAGTTGTCATTATCTTTGTCTAAAGGTCATGGCTAAATTGAATAAAAGGAAAGCTGTGTGTTCCTGTCGATGCACAATGGCAGTATTGACTTTCCTAATCCAGTTTGCTGAGGGGTGAGAGAATTAAATTAGATATCTAAGCACAGAAATTGAGAGCCTTTGAAAACAAAGATAAGGAGACAGCCTGTATTTTCCTTTTCCTGGGAGCTCTGGGCTCAAGATTTTGCAGGTGTGTCATCTGATCCATGGCTTGCATCGATCAAAACTGTGCCAATGCATATTTAATTAGCAAGGGGACCCTGGATGCATTATGGCCATCATCCCCATATTGAATGGACTGTCAGACTTGGTGAATGCCTCCCCACCCCACCCCCCCCGCCTCGTTGTTTGGGGAGCTTCTGCATTTTGTCTGAGCAGCTAAAAGTTTCTTTGTTTTTAGCTGGTGATGCATACAGCACCGCTGAGGAGAATACAAACAAGTAAAGTCCTAAAGTGTTTATTTTGTCTAGCAAAAAGGGCTGAACCGATCGCGGTCCTTTGGGTAACGGATTTTTGTATCTCTCGGAATTGAAAAAAAAAAACAAAACAAAAAAAAAAACAACCCACACTCGCATGATGTTTACTTTAGGAATATTTTATTATAACAAATAAAATCTGCGCTGTGGGATTTCTTAAGGAAGCCTTTGATGACGATTTGAATTAAGTCAAAATTAACGTTTGCTACTGCAAAGGAATAAATAGAAAACGTTCCAGAAATGAATCAGTAAGCAGGAATCAAAGGCTGTAAACTGTTTTAAAAACAAACATTTAGAAGTGAATCAAATACTTGTTTGTAATATCAAGGAACAAATACAGGAATACAGAGATTCCCCGCATTCTGGGCTATCGCACGATAGCAGTAAATCATTTATGGGCTGGAGAGAACAAAGAAAGTTGATTTAAAACGGAACCGCGTCGGTACAGTGCTGTGGTCCCATGTCCTCCTGGCGGAGTTCCCCGTTGGTTCCAGCACCGGGAGGGAGGGCACCCCGAAGTCCCGAGGAGCTCACCCAGCGCTTTGTCTGCGCCCACTGTGCCACAAAGGCGCTGCCTGGCAGACAGATGCGGCGCGCCCGGCGTGCGCACAATGCTGAGCAGCAGACTGCGGGCACATGGCTGGGTCCCATTCAGGCTCATCAGCATAGTCTAGCTGGCTGTTTTGTTACTAGTCTGCTTACGGGGTGGCTTAGGAGCGTCTTGCCGGTGGAGTAACAAGGAGGGTTTTTTTTGGCCACAAAAGTTTTGTGGCAAAGGCTCATGGGAAAATCATTTGCATACATCTTGTTACAAAGGCTGACTACTTCCTGGCTTAGACAAAGTGTTGCCTGATAAACAGACTTAACACACAAATGTCTGTCTGGAATAAACAACAGCAAGCTTTGATTTACATTTCCATTATCAAAGATAATCTCTTTCCCAGTGTACAGGAATTAAGACTCCTTGCCCGATAGAAACCAGGCTGCCATGGCGGGGTCTCACCACCGCCAACCCATGTGTGTCAGCTGGAGGGACGCGGTGCTGTCCAGGCACAATGGGCCCGGCAAGCTGTGCGTGTGACGGTGCAGCGTGTGACAACGGGACACTTTGAACTCCCTGCAAAAGTTGGCTTGAAAGCCATGTCTGGAGCTCAACGGAGAGCCAGGCCTTCCTGAAGTGAAATAGTAGTAGCCACCGAAATAGTCATAAATAAGAATTGCAGCATATACGGAGCGGTGTGTGTGCGTTTACATTATAATGTATAATGAAGGGAAAGTGAGTGTAAAAAGCCTTGGTCCTGTTGCTGGTTTCTGTTTGTAAATCCCTTAAGCTCGCCACGTAAGGTTGTATATAAAGGAGCATGATTTAGATTTTTATTAAACATATATAAATCTTTGGTAGAATCCGTGCCCAAAACTATAGATGAAAAATTTATTGCATGAGCACAACCCAGCCATATAAATATTTTATTACAAATAGGACTCTGAAACTTGAATAAAATATGTCAGTTTATTATACAATATGTCCCCCCCCAACCCCTAAACATGCTGAGAATGGAAAATGTAACCCGGGCACTTCCCAGTGCAGGTTGCAAGGCAGGCACGGCTCCCAGCATCACCGCCATTGGCTTTGGTGCGTTCTGCCATCGCCACCTATTCATTTGGGCACAATGCGGAGTCCGCTCCTGCAGGTGGGAAAGGGTCCCCAATGGCACACCCAGGGCTGCCTTCTGGAAAGCACTCTGCAAGTTTCCAAGAAAATGTCCTGCTTTCCCCAAGTCCCACTGCCAAGATGTAGTTTTAACACTGTAGCATAATGCTTGGTGCGGGATTTGTTTGCACCAACTCCTCACCGTCTGTGTCATGCTCTACAAAAAGAACAGCGCTGTCGGTCTGTTGACACTGGTCCTGTCCGCAGGCCAGACGTCCCTGGGAATGTTTCATCCTCTCCAAACAAAGCAGCGCTCCTCTCAGAGCTGCCGGCCCTGCAGCCAGGCTGAGCCTCGCTCCGCTGCAGCCGATCCCGACGTGGTGTGCCGATGTGTGGGGCTTCCCCACAGCAGGGTCGGCGTCACTGCCCCGCACACACCAGCAACTCGTGCCTGGGAGCAGCCGGAGCGAAGCAGTAGGCAGAGCAGGGCAGCCAGTGCTAGGACACCAGTCCCTTTTTATCCTTTACCCATAATCGTACTTGGTTTGGGAGCAGAGAGTAGAATTTCTTTGACATTGTTTTGATTGTTTCTTTTGATTGTTTCCCGGTGGTTGCAGTGACGCCAGATATCTGTCCGCTGTCCTGGGCTCACATGTCCCTGCTCATGCTACCTCCAGCACGGGGAGAGTTAAGAGTTCCAACTACCAACTTTTCTTCAACCAAAAAACAAACAAAAAAAGACCCCAAATAAAACCCGTTGTGCTATTCAAGGCTAAGCTCCCTTAAATATCAAACTAGATTCCTTAGTGACTTTTTTTTTTTTTAAATTTTTTTTCATTTTTTAAATCAGCAATCCTAATAGTGGTCCCTCACTGTAATATTTCCAACTCCATCTGAAATCATTTAAATCCTCCCCTTAATAACATGCACTTTATTGTAATATACAGATTCTTTGGCTTCCTACCAGCCTTCGCTTAAGGCACCAATGAAGCTCGTTGCCGCAGGGGGCCATGGATTCGAGAGGGGCTCGCATCTACTGTATATTTTGTTTTGTGTGTTTTCCAATGGCTCTAATTATTGCAGGTGGTAGAATTTAACTGGCAGTGTTGTTGCTAAAGAAAATAAGCATAAAGTGCGTACTGTTTTGCAGAGTGGCTATCAAATATATAGAAAGGAGAAAATCAAATGAATTGTTAAACCGCTCTATAGTAAGTGATTTTATTGATTTAATGCAAATGCTTATGAAAACGATCTTCCATTTATATCAATTATGTATGGGCAAAAATTAATTTATTCCTCCGGTCACCTGTTTGGCGCACTGACTCAGCAGGACTGGCATCCCCCTCCCACAGGCCTGTGCCCGCAGAACACCGAACGTTCACAAAATGGGAATTTTAAAGTTTCTGTATGCGGAACAACAAAAAGGCCCCGACGGGAGTTCCTGCCAACTGCTGAGAAAGCAGTGAGCGGGCTGGGGAGGGTGCGCCAGGCACGTCCCAGGCAAGCCTGGAAAATACAGCGGCTCCGATTTTGCCAATCCTTTCACCATGTGGCGGCATATTTATATGTACCGGATCATCTGCGGCATCTGAATAAAATCAGGGAGACAAAATTCTGCATATAAACATTTTGGCTAAGTGCCTTAACTCAGGCTTCTTATCTGGGGTTTCCACAAGATGCCACCTTGCATAACAATGCGGGGTGCCTCGTGCCCAGGATGCGGGTTCGGTTGCCTTAACCATGATCTCTGTCGCTCGATCCATTGGTTTAAATGTTGTCTCGGCCTGCTTTGCTTTGCTCTGTCCCTCCCCAGGAAGGTTATTGCTGAAAGCTTTTGTCTTTTTTGGAAATTAATATTTAATTTCAGCAGAAGGGATGGGTTTCAGGAAAACGGAATTTAGCAAAATGTCTCCCAGTAAGCAGAGTGACAAAAGAAAGTTAAAATTCAGCATGCTAGCACATGTCCTGTGGACAGTGAAGCCTCTCTCTTGCCCGCAGTGTTGGGTTGGGAATCAGACTTTGGTGCAAACAAAAGTACTTTGTTTCCCCAACCCAGGCGGTTGGGTTAGGGTTAGGGCCCAGCGTATGCCCCGTAAAATGAAACATACCGAATGCTGACTTTGAACGCCACATAAATATTTTCCATTTCTAATATTTTATCTTTGTCTCTACCTTTGTGGCATGAGAAGCGGGAAGCTTCCTGGCACAATGCAGTGTCCAGAGCACAGCGTAAGCGTGCCCATCACCTCCCCGCTGCCACACACTTGAGCTTCGATAGCCATAACCTCGAAGATGAATATTTAAAACAAAATTGCAGAAGTAAGAATAAATTATTTTGTTGTAGAAATTATTGGAAATGATGAATTAAAGGAGAAGAACCAGACTCTGGACACTTTGGGGAACACAGCAATTTTTAGTGAATTCAATTGATTTTAAATTGAAATGCCAGAATTGAAACTTTCATTGCTCAATATTCTGAATGTTTATATTCTGAAATTTATCAAAATTTGTTTTGTGTGTGTTTTTTTTAATAGCATGTATATCTTAATTAATACAAGACTGTCCTCTAAGCTTCTGAATGATACCTAATGCGTACAGTCAGCAGGTAGAGGAAAAAAAAAAAGAAAATTTGAATATTTAAAATAGGCATTTTCTTTATAGTGCTCTGCAGTAATTAAAATCTTCATTTGCTTAAAAGCAAGGAACCTTTTTAAAGCAATAAATTAGCATCGCTTGACCCAAGGTCACTAGTAGTACTGCTTCTTCCAGCACTATTAATACCTCAAAGAAAAAGAAGGGGTGGTGTTATCACTCTGTTGCAACAGAAGTAAGATTTTCAATTTAATCACAGTGAAGTGTCACGACCTTTTGATCTTGCATTGACTTCTCACTGAAACGCGGTCAGATTTCAGACAGCTGATTCGAAGCTCTACGGAGTCAAGGTGAAGGCAGAAAATAGGTTTGCCACGAGTGGAGGTGGTTTTGAGGCAGTAGTGAGTGGTTTCGGGCCCTGAGTTTTGGTTCACTGCAGAAAGATGTGTTGTTTTTTTTTATGGGCTCAAGAAATTACAAACCATTTCCGGAGGAAAAAGAAAATCTTCATCAGCTAAATGTTAAGCCAGTAATTTGAGTTTGGTTGGTTGTTGTTTTTTTAATATTTTTCCCCACAGGTAAAGGGTCCATTTTTTTTTTCCAACTCTGAGCATTAGAAATAATTAAGAAGGAAAACATTCTTTGACTAAAGCTTGTATTAAGAACAATTCTGAAAGCGAAGAGCAATCTTCATAATGTAGAGTTCATAACATGCAAAATCTGAAAGCCGGTCATATTCACACATATCCTCTTGTAGGACATGTTATTATTTTAGGCAAATCTGCTGTGGCTGTTGGAGGCTGTTGGCCGGGAGCTGTCGCTCCGTTCCCTGCTCGGGTCCCGCAGCGGTTCGCCCAGCGCCCGACCTCCTTTAGAGCAGCGCCGGTGCTCTGGGAGCAGTGGAACTGCTGTGAAAGCCTTTAAGGAAACTCAGCTCTTCTGTCAGTTTCACAGATTTTGTTTCAGAAATGGGTAGACAACAATCTCCACAACTCTCTGGTGTTGCTTGGTTACCTTTATATGCAAGCTCCAAAATCTGTTTTGAGACTTTACGATGTGTTGGATTAAGGCTCTGGTTTGTATACAACATAGAGGCTGCTTTATAAAACACATGTAGGAGAGTAGTTTAAATCTGCCTTTTCTAAAAAGAAGGATTCTCTCAGCTTAATTTATGCACACACACACACACTCTGAGCACTCTGCGGAGTGCCGTAAACAAGATTCCCTTTTTTTTTTTTCCACCTAGGCACGGGACTATTGCATTATCATGTCCTAGTGCAACATTTCTGTCCTCAGTTTGTACTCTCAGCCTTTTGAGGAAGTCTGGCGCCTCTGATCTATTTTCCACAGCAGACCCTGTAATTTTTGGCTGTATTTTATGTTTTTCAGATTCAAGTCAATCTGAAAGTCCCAGCCAGCCAAGTGAAGCTGATATTAAGGACCAGCCAGAAAATGGTAAGTTCTTACCTGCTGCTCCTGCTTTGGGATATTAAAACAGCCCATATTTAGAAAGATTTTTTTTCCTGTGTCTAACATAAAAGCACTATTCAGAATAATTGACATGGGATAGCTACAGATAGGTTGTGCACTCTCCTCAAAGCTCACATGCTACTGTTCCACTAATCTAAAGTAGCATTTGTTTCTACAGACCTGGAAAGAGACTTTTTTAATTTTTTTTTTTCCTCCCTTTAAAAATCATTTAAATTAGGGAGATGCCATTAAAGAGCCTGCTGTATGCAACCCTCACCCTTATTCCTCCATAGCAAAGGCTTCCAGTCCCTGGGCTGTGAGTCACGACTCCTCCAGCGGTGTGTGCTTCATCGCTTTCATTTTTATTTGTGTGCTCTTTGCTTGGTCCTGTTTGTTGACACTCTCACACAAAGTACCCAACTTTCTCTGTGTGGCCGGCCATTGCTGCAGAGCGTGGGATCTCAGGCAGTCCCATGGAACAAAATGGTTGCTTTGAAATACGTCTCTGCGGCAAAATCCTGCTGAACAAAATTGAGCAGCAGCCCTTCCAAACAGCACAGTTTCAGGGCACACCTGCAGACATCCCAGGCAGGTTCCTATTGCAGGAGTGACTCGGGTGCCAGCAGCATCGTCCGTGCTGTGTCAGTGTGCTTCAAGGGCTGTGGATGCTGTGGGTGAGCAGCACAGGGGGTCTCCGCTATGGCTCCTTGCGCCGCTCTCTTGGTCCGTTTGCAATAGTGGGATTTCAGGTGGCTGCCACTGGGGCTGGGCCAGGAGTGTGAATTTTGGGAACACTGATTTCTCCGAGCTGGGACAGATTTAAATTAGAAGCAATAGCTTGTGCTGAATTGATGGCATCTGTTGTAAAACAGGCTGAAAAAAGGATTTGATAATAGCAAATTCATTAATGTGAAAGTATAGGCACGTGCAAGGGAACGGTTTCTTGTGCTTTTTGTGCTTAGGTAAGGTGGACCCCAGCAGGTTCCATTGGCCCATCGGCAATGGAAATTTTCTCTACCACTTATATCTAGGACTTAGAAATGATGCCTCCCAAGGTGAAACTGAGATAAGCACATTTTATTAATAACTTTTCTTGACTTTGTAACCAGGCTTTTTACGAGATCTGAATGTAGAAGGAAAACCCATCTTACTGTAGCTCATAGACAGAACTGAAGAACTTGTGTGGACGGTTTGAGTCTCTGAAACCTGCCTCCATTCTGGGGACATTCAAATCCACTACTGTGGAAATCTTGTATCTATAATAACACAAATGTGATTGCCCTTGAAGAGAGCAGCCAACTGCTTTTGCCTCCAACCCTTGCTGGGCATCCCTACAACTGTATGTATGTGTGGTGAATGTGCTTTTTGAGGTCTGTATCGGGCACTGGCCAAGCTGCACAATGAAGTGAGGTTGAAGGGCTGTGTTTGATCATGACTGTGTTTGGACCAGAGTTTGAATGTCAGATAGATTTGAGGAAGAGGTTCAGATACATGAAAACTTAGGAGTGTGTGTCATAGGTTGTAGAGCACAGTGCCCATTGAGCCATTAAGATTTTGGCTTTGGGGGTTCCCATATTTTTCTTGAATTGAAATACAAAAGGTTTCGTGTTTTGATGGGTTTCATACTGCTCATCTCTAAGTATACCATCTTAAAACATTTTTGTTGTTGCTGAAAGACAGCGCCTAATTTCTCTTATCAATCCTGTTCACAGAAATTCTAATTTGTAGCCAAAGGATTGTGAGGTTAAGAGAAGAACTGACTAAACTGTGATTTTTGTTCTGCCAATTCTGGGATTTTTTTTGTGTGGAGTATATTGCCCATGTTTATTAAATCATATTTTAATTTAGAATGCATTAGGCACCAAGCATGTTATTATTTCATGTTTAGATAATTTTCTTTCACAGCTATTAAACCACAGTTCTTCTTACCCTGCAGTTTCTCGGTCTTAAGGAAGCTCGTTACTCAACAGCCAGCCCAAAAAGCAGCGATGTCAGTGTTTAATAATGTAAAATCTGTAAAAGCCTAGTGAAATGAAATATCTCTGTTTTGGAGCCTGAGCCTTCCTTGTAAAACAAGCTTTTAGTGAATTCTTGGAACTCCGTTGGTGACCTGTGAAAGGGACTTTTCTTAATAAACACAAGAAAGATTTTTCTTTTTCTCATTTTTACTAAGGGGTATTTTTTTTTCCCACCGCAGCAGAATCCTCTTGACTGCTGAGGCACCTTTTGCAGTGCCCGTGTGGGAGGTTTTCTTTACCAATGCAGCCAAGGCAGCCCGCTGGCCCTGGAGGGGCTGTTCCCCCTGCGCAGCCACCGAGCTCACGCTTAGCACATGCAGCCCCCGGCCTGCAGCGCACCCAGCTTGTAGATCAACACGGATCTGCGGCTCTTATCTACCAAACGTGAGGATGAAAGCAAAACTGCGGGCTTTAGAAAATGAAAAACTGCACGCACAGAAACGGACACAATAAATCATATTAACTGCGTTGTTCTGCACTTGCTGCAGACCCACTTCCACGAGGCCTGATCCAACTCCCTCCGGAGTCACTGGGAGCCTCGTAATTGATTTTACTGAGAGTGGGAATGAGCCCACACAGGGAGGAGTTGTTGGGTTTTTGTGGGTTTTTTTTGTTTTTTGCTGTTTTTTTTTTTTTATTATTTAAAAAAAAAAAAAACAATCAAAGAAAAATAGTGATGTGAATAATCTTATCCCCACTGATGCTAACAGCAGAATGACCAGATTGAGGGCAGGTTCGGAGTCATTTTGCATGTGTTTCTGTAAGGCACAAAGAAGCATATCGATTAAGCACTGCCTTTTACATGCATGCATTCCTTCATTTTAAAAAAATGAATCTTTAAAGGCCTTGTGAGGGTTATACAGCCTCTCTACTTGCCTGTTAATATCCTTTCTGTTCCACTCCATAAATTCTAGAGCTATTTATTATACACATATATTTTGCATACCTTGAGTAATGTAGGTTCAAAAGGGTCAGCTATACAGCCCTGAAAAAGAAGGCCTCCTACTACAGATTTAATTTATCATTTTAATTTGTCTGTGTTATTTAGAAAAACCTGTATATCTAACCTTCATTCAAGTGGAAGTTCATGAGTAAAAAAAGAAAAAAGCTTTTATTTGTTAGAGACACCCCTCTTTTCTAGTGGGCTTTACAGTTGAATTTATGGAGCAGAGTCATAACAGAGAGAGTCACAGAATCATAGAATCATAGAATGGCCTGAGCTGAAAAGGTCCGCAAGTGCTGATCTCGTTCCAACCCCCTGCTGTGTATAGGGTCGCCAACCAGCAGACCAGTCTGCCCAGAGCCACATCCAGCCTGGCCTTAAATGCCTGCAGGGATGGGTGGGATGGCAAGAGAAGATGGTGACATCTTATGCTCTCAGTGGTGGCTTTAACTCCACCTCTAACCCACCCTTCAGCCTTCGTGAAGCCAGAATTATTTTCAGGAGGTCACTTACCTGATTGCTACTGCAAGAATTTATAGAAACATTAAGAGTTTCAGCATGATGGTCATGCAAAGCAAGTGTGCAGGACAGGGCTTAGTCATGGGTGCATGGATCCATGCCTTGTCCTGGAACTGGGCAGAAAGCTGATCCCCTTGGCCCCTTAACATGGGAAAGAGCTCAGAGAGAGGAAGAAAATTTGAATTTGCCTGTTTGCCACGTGGGCAAGGAAGTTTGCAGGAGGGATGTGGAAAGAAGCAGAGGGCTTTATTTGAAAGGCAGCAGCAGGGTCAGGTGTCCTGATACTTTGCTCAAATGATTTTTTATTTTTTTTTTTGTGACCAACTGGGTGGAACACCCGTATGGAAAATTCCCCACTTTTGTCATTGCCTAATGGTATGTAAAAGCTTCATTTCAGTTGGCACAGCAAAGTGATGTTGCAATTCTCTCCATCAAAAAAAAAAAAAAGAAAAAAAAAGAAAAAAAAAAGAAAAAAATAAGCAATTATCGATTTTAAAAGCTCATTAAGTGCACTGGTTTGGGGTCATGTTTTATAAACAAACTATTTTTTCAGTGAACTGAGGATGACAAAATGGCCAGTGTGCTGTAGTGAAGGGACGGCGTGCCTGGGGATCAGCAACAACTGAATCTCAGGCTCAGCACTGGGCTCTCTCTTAGGCTTTTATTCTTCCTTTCAGTCATGGCAACGGCTATCGGATAGGTTTTCTTTTTGTAAGCAGGATTATTTTAAACTTCTGTGGGGAACTTTTCAGCCTCTCTGCCTGCAAAGAGGAGATGTTCGTGACTGTAGTGTGACAAATCAGATCCTGCTCTGCTTCAGTAGGGGTTTGGTGCTGGGGAAGGGCACAGTCGTGCTCAGGGCCGTGTCGCTGCTGTACCTGGTGGCAGCGCGAAGTGGTGGCACTGCAGAATTAATGCTGCGTGCAGCAGAGGAACGCTTCGTCATCTGCTGCAGACAAGTGATGTTTCTGGAGTGTGCATTACTGCGACTCAGTAACTCGGAGTTGGGAGCACACCACTTTAATTGTAGATTAGCAAGTTCTTTTTAAAGAAGTTGGTAAATTCTCCCGTTTCAAGTGAGCGAGACAGCATTCATTATTACAGCTGATTATGAACGTGTGCCAAATTCACAGCTCAAACAGTTTCTGTAGAGGGAGAGGCATTTATCTGAAAAATAAAAATGTTTAATGCTCAGACCGAATGCTTTTTAGTTTTAATGTATTCTTGCTGCTTTGAGCTACAAGTACCTTAACAGCACTGCAGGAAATGAAAGGCACATTGTTCTTTGTAACATTAAAAAAAAAAAAAAAAAGAAAAAAAGAAAAGAAAGAAAAACAAGAAAAACAATGATGTACCGTAACTCACAGAACTCGTTTTTCAACCCTGCGGTAATTACACTGGACTTGTAAATATCATCTGTGAATTCTTCACTTAAGTAGGGCTGGACTCGGGTATAAAACCTTACAAAAAGGGTTTAGGTATATGCTTACTTTCACGTGCCTAAAAGAATAAAAGAAGAAATGCTGCTCCTCCAGCAGGAGGGGAAGGCAGAGGCAGCAGTGGGAATGTGCAAAGAGCAGTTTGCGAAGTGCAGCTTTCTTTCCTTCTGTAGGTAAGGACTGGGCAGGACTGGCACAGCTCGGGCAGCAGGGAAGTGTGAAGCCTGGGAAATGCAGCAGCGATGTGGGGAACTGCCTCTGCCCTAGATGCTGGGCTGCAGAGTCCAACCCTGTCCTATAGGCTCTCTTCTGATCCCAGATCTGGTGTTCTTGCTTCACACAGTGAGAAGGCTGCAGCCAGCAGCCACTAAGGCTGTGGGTTGGGAGCTCACAGATGCAAAACTGCCATTTAAGCCATCCTCTCAGGCTGCCCTGAGCAGAGAACACAGCTTTGCTTTGTGGTTACCCCAACCACTCATCTACATTATAGCTTAAATAGTAGCTCCATTTCCTCCTACAGCCAAATCTGTCACCGGCTGAGGCCCTGTCCCCAGGCCAGGCCTCATCTCCCATCTCGCGGCTCAGCTCAGCCTCAGCGTTCCCCATCACCCTCAGCTGCCACAGGGCTCACTGCCACCAGCTTCACCCTCACCATGGCAATGCTGCAAACCTTGCCATTTTCATGGGGCTGGCTGCCCTTGGCTGGGTCCTGGCTTCCCACATGGAGGGATCAGGGCTGGGGAGTTGTTCTTTGAGCACAAGGTGCTGGGTTTGGCACTATCTGGAGTGGCTGGCATTCCTGAAACACCTCATTTGCAGCACCAAACTGAGCCACACCGGAAAAGTTTTCTGTCAGAGGGAGTTGCACACAGGGTAGTACAGTAACGGCAGCTTTTATTAGTGCTCTTCTTCATAGAATCATTTGCATCAGAGTCTTATAAATGCGGGAAGGCTCTCCTCTCTTGTTTACAGAGCAACACTGGAGAGTTATCACAGCCTGAGGGACTAATCTAAAATTAACTTTGCTTCAGAAAAAAAAAAGCTTAAAAAAAAACCCTTAGCATTTTCAATATGGAATCTCATATCTGGCGACGAACTGAAAGCTCCTGGTGATGTCAGCTTGTTTGCACCTTTGCAAAATGCCGGGACCAAATCCTGAGTGGATTTGCACCCTTGGAGATGGGTGGTGAGCCGGGAGCAGTGTGCTGTCTGGGCCCGAGGCTGTGGCCGAGCAGCAGGGCAGTGCTGGGGTCTGTCTGTCCTGCCTGCTGTAGGGGCACGGCTTGGCAGATAGGACAGGGTAGCGGAGAATGGCTTTAAACTGAAAGAGAGGAGGTTTAGCTTAGATTCTTTACTCTGAGGGCAGTGAGACCGTGGCACTGCTGCCCAGAGAAATGTGGGTGCCCCATCCCTGGAGGTGCTCAAGGCTGGGTTGGATGGGGCCATGGGCAACCTGAGCTAGTGGGAGCCCAATGATCTTTAAAGTCCCTTCCAACCTAAGCCATTCTGCGATTCCTCCAGCTCGAAGGAGGAAGGTCTGATAGGTCCCACCTTTATGTCCTCATCCCAGAGAGATGCTGCACGTGGGCAGCTCTGAATGCTGGCATTTCCCAAGGAAATAACAGCGGATATGCCTGGTTATAAAATTATCTTACATGTATTTTAGTTTTGCATTTTTTCATCCTATTTCATTACAGATAGACTCCAACAAGAGCTAGAAGTACAAAATAACAATAGACTAAGGCCAAAACTTTGCAGCATTCAACTCCATTTTCCAACTAGTTTCATGGCTTCTGAGGATGAGCATCTGAATAACTAGGAAAGAAAACACCATTTTTCTCCGTATTGCCATATTTTCATTGAGATTCATGCACAAAGTCAAATGGTTTTGTGATCCAGATTGTCAGGCGCTGCTTCACCATTTCCAGGATTTAGCAGGTGCTCAGCTGGGCTTGGGATTCAGCCTGCTTATCAGGAGCTGGCACTCTCTTGAGGGGACTCTGATGGCAACAGCGAAGGGTGTTGACTGTCAGTCGGCAAGATAGGCGGTAGTCAGCCGGGGTCAGCTCTGCAGCCTCACTGGGCCAAGGGGAGAGTTTCTCATCAGTGACCTGCAGTGTCTGAGACCAAAGGATTGACAGAGGACTTCAGTTTTCACTGCTGCTAGCCATTAACCTTCACAAGCAAAGCATTCCCACAAAAAAATCTTCCAAGGCGAGTATGACAGGAAATATTCAAAGCATGAAATGAATGCTTATAGCATGACAAAGCAGTGCTTGAAAGACATGAAACGTTCATTACGCGCAGAGTGGCAGAGTTCTGCAAAGGAAAGGAGGAATAAAAGTGTGGCCAGGGTATATATTTTTATTTCAACATATGTGTGTACAGGAAAAAGGCAGTGAACCTTTCCAGTGGATAAGGTGCATAAATACAGCCACAATTATTCTAAGTCGTTTCAAAATATATTTATACTCTGTTGCTCCATTCCATTCCTCTTGGCGTATATTTATCCACAAGATAACAGCAAGGGCCATGCTGAGGGCAGCGTGGATGTGGGCTGGCCAGGAGCTTCCCATGGGAAGCTGCCGTGCCATAGCGAGGAGTGTTCCCCGCCCCAGAGCCGTGGGGTCAAGGCTTTCTGTGCCCCAGTTGATCCCCCGCCTGCAGTGCCAGCTCTGCACGGTGCCTCAGGGCTGGCTGTGGTCCTCCCAGTTTTCACTGCAACCCATTTTTCTTGAGAGTTTTGCTGCTTAATTAACAGCTGCGAGTTGGGTTGGGGCAGTAATTGCTACCGCCTGAGCGGACCACAGGCTGGAATGGAGGATGCTTCTGAATACCACGCCTGCCCACCAAGAGGCTGGGCACTTAGGGAAAGGAGTTTATTTGTGGTATGGACCTCATATTAATTTTCTCTCCAGTGGAGAAGGAAGTTTATTTGTGGGAAGAGACAGAATATGCAATGCCAAGGCGTGACTATCAAAACAAAACCCCGAACCTACCTATTTGTCTTTCGATGTAAGAATTTCCTAATGCCTGTAATGTAAGACAAAGGGAAAATTTTACTTGCAGGAAAATTGCCTTCCACAATAATCAAGAAAAAAAAACCAAAAAAAACACAAAACGCCCACGCCAGAGCAGCATGATCCAAAATGTGAACTTTTTACGCCTCCCCAACCTTCTAGGTTAGGCTTCCAACCAAGTGATCTTTTATTATCAACATGATATACCCTTGACATAATTTGGCGCAGTAAAGCTTCTTCTGCTGAACTCGTGATTTCATTTACTAGATCTGATGAAAGTTCTGTGAACCACGGTAAAATGTGATAATTAGTAGTTTAATTCTTATAGGGTGTGCGTATTAATTGAAAAGGCTTGAACTATAAATACAGGGCCTGTGGATAAAAGCACACTCTGAAATCAGTCGCTTACCCGAAGCATTCATTACTTGACATCTATTTAGGTAGCATCTCTGTGCAGCAGTGCCACTCTGCTCCGGCAGTGAATGGGAGCTCCGCACTCAGAATCCCAGCAGCAGAATCTGCTTTGACTGCCTGCGGCCACCCTGCCTTGGCCAAAGCGTTGCCTTCTGTGGTCAGACCACTGGATGTAAAAAGCGTGTGTTTGGGGCTGTGCTCTGCAGAGGAGCTAGTGCAGTGCTGGCTCTTTCACTGGGAAAGCTGCAGCTGGGCTGAAAGCGGTGTTTTGAGGCTGACACCTTGTGGGGCTCAGCTCTGCACAGCTCGGGTCCCTGCCAGCCCGGCCTTTAGGACACCCCTTATCTCTTCCTACCTCCACACTTCCCTCAGTTAGAGGAGGGACCATCGCACCTAAACCTGAGGCTGGTCCCTGTGGCCATGTCCAACAGCACAGTGTAGGAGCAGTCATGCTTTCTCACTGAAGTCCCGTGTTCTTTTGTTCTGACTGCTTGACCCCAGCAGGAGATACTCTGTTGACTCCAGTCCTTCCCAAATACATGCATTCACTATGAGGACGTATGTGGTTATTTCACACTTTCCTCTGTTTTTGTGTGTGTTACAGTGCCTCTGTGAATCAAACCTGTTTTTATAGGTATATCACAATGTGATTTTCCTTTTAAAGAGATCCAACCTTTGTACAGTTTGCACACTCAAAACAATCTTTATGCGTATAATGCATATTCGTAGCTACATCAGGTGATTTCCGAGTAGCATTTGTTTCATTAACCAGAAGTTGTCAATATGAGCCATGACGTCCAAGCGAGGAGCAGAAAGTGAAGCCGTAAGTGAGATCATTGTTACTGTCATGGACAGGCACTGCTATGAGACCAGGCTCCCAGGAAGAGCCTTGTCTCCTCTGCAGCTAATCAGACACTATCTCTTTAACTGCAGTTACTACTTTTTAGCTGTAATTGTTGCTAGATAGGAAGCAGAGAGAAAGTTTAGACAGAGAATAAAATCCCCTCTGAAGCCTGGCTGTGGTGTGAGTGGAATGGAAAAATACCAGGTCTGTTCCTGGGAAAGCAAGGAGACTTTTATTTGCAGTGGTGCACACATACTTCCCAGGAGCAGCGCATTGCGCGGCAGAGGGAGGTGAGGTGAGGAGCCCCACTCGGAGCCACGCTCCGGTTGCTGCCATTATCTTGCTCACTGCGAGTTGTTTACAGCACTTTGCATTGCTCAGCTTGGCTCCTTTTTTCCCCTCTGTCAGTGCCATAGCTTCAGTTCGACAACTTCATTCTGAGTTGGGATAGTTTTGGTTATGGAGAGGTAGAAAGGTGCCGGTTGATTAGAGGTGCTGTTTGCTATGTGCGTTTCATGTTGTCTGTTTCATTTTCTTGTTCACCACTGTTGCAACTGAAGAAAATGCTGAAGTGTGTGCTCTAAACAACTGTACCAGCCCTCAGCCTTCTCCCCTTCTCCCCCCCCCCCCCCCCCCGCTGAAACCAAATGATTTATAAAATGCCTTCACATTCTTGAGCGAGTTCACACTATCACCTCCAGGCACTGCGCTGAGGAGTGGATGGGAAGCGCAGATCTGATCGCTGGTGTTTTTCTCTGAAAGGAAAAAAAACAACCCACAAAGCCCAACATGCTGATTAAATTTAAAGGAGAAAAGTTTCCTGCTGTGCCCCGGAGTAAATCTGTAGTCAGTGAAGCACTTTTAGTAAACAAGAGACGTACGTGGTTATAGCGTTTTTTGTTTTGCACGCTGCCATTGTTTTCCATTTTCATAAGACTCAATTAACGTAATCATTTTAGAGTGTCTCTCATCGTTACCTCCCGTCCTCCCTCACTTGCACTTGAAGCAAGGGGATCCTCTGCAAGGCACACCATCACACACAGCCAGCACCTCGCTCCGAAGGCACGAGGAGAAAGCAGGGCTGCCAGAGGGAATCCAAGTGCTCTTCCTCTGTGTCTCTGGGCTTTGCAGAGCAGGAGGCCGGGCCTCAACCCCCGGCTGTGGGTCCCACCGGGCACCCAGCCAGCACTGCCTCTGTCCCCAGCATGCTGCAGAGTGACAAAGGGACCCAGGCAGTGCTGGGTGAGCTGGGTAGCTCCTTGCCGGTGCTCAACTAAGCACAAGGATGTTGACACCATCTTTCCATATGCCAAACCCTTTGCTGGCATTTCTGGAGATCTTAACAGAGGAATGCTTCTTATGTACCTCATAGCACTCTCACAAGGAACTCAGTCCTCTGTTCCTGTTAGGTTTCTCCTTTTGTAGCAGAAGGCTCTTTGACAGCTGCATGCCCATCTGAGAGCCTGCTGGAGTGGGAAGGGGGGGGGGTTGTCCCCACCTGACCAGCTTTGCAGTGTGGACCACCTGCAATTTTCCCACATGTTCTACCTCAAAGTCCTTAAAAAAAAAACAAAACAACACGGGAATTTGCTTTTAGGAAATTTCCAATAGCAGAATGCAGAGAGCTAGCCCTGTCCCCCACGCCGTGCAGAGGGGAGCCAATTTCACTGTACAGCAGACCATGGCATAGTTTGAGCCACGGGAGGAAAGGGAAGAGGTAAGAAGCTGCAGAGAGTGGGCAGCAGTGTGATGGACTGCAGCAGGCAGGGGTTGGAGGCAGGAGGGGAACCCCACAGATTTGCAGACTTACAGCAGTGGTGTGGTAGTGGTCCACAACTCAATTTAAAACAATTCCAAAGGGCAGAATAAAAGGGTCTGGAAAGGAAATGACAACCTGAGCAAAGGGCTGAGGAATGAGGCAGCCCCGTATTAGTGAATCTAGATTTGTGCCTGTCACAGCCATGAATGATGCATTTGCAGTAGGACTGGGAGCCTGCACTGTTAGAAGGAGGCAGAAGTAAAGATCATCCTGTGTACAATATAAATGTAAGTTGTTATTACTACTATTGCTATGTCAGCCGTAAACTGTTCCCACGAGAACAGAGATGCAACATCATTGAAAAAGAATGTCTTACTGTGAAATGGGCAGCAGAAACACTGTGGCATTATCTGCTGGGTAATGAATTTACCTTGGTGACAGATCATTATTCCCTCCTGCAAATGAACCAGATGAAGGACAGGAACACAAGGATAACTCAGCAATACTTGTACTTCGCAGTTTTCTGAATTATAAACAAAACAGCGGTGAGATATAAATGTAAGGATACAGAAGCATGGCATGTCAGGAGGCATTGCCTATGACAAAATACGAGGAGGAAGGCAATTCTTTTTAGGCCTGTGCTGACATAGTATATGAACTTTTGAGGCTTGGATTTCACCCCACGTCACATGAGGTATTAAAATGGGGCAGCAGCTGTGAACCTAAAATCTGGGCTCTCCTTCTATAGTCAGCAGAGATGCTCAGTCTTCTGGGAGTTCCTCTCTTTGTGTGTTGAACCTCGGGGCATTTTAAACAGAGATGTTTCAGGTTCATCCTGTAATTTCTCTGGACCTGAGACTGCTGTTAGCGGAAGCCCCTGCCGCTCACCCACACATCCCAGCAAGCCTGGAGCAGGCAGAGAAGGACTGAGGCTGTGAGATCAAAGCAGGGTCCTACAGGGCACATGGTGGTCTTCAATGATTTCTCCAGGGTAGGAGGGTGGACGGTATAAGTACCACCCACTTGTACTTTCCTCACTGTTTTTCCCTTCTGCAGAATGGGAGTTACTGAGATAAATGATCTTTTTAGAGAAGTGTTTATGTGCTCTGTGGAGGAATGCGTCTAGGGATGGGCATACTGGCAGGAGGAACTTCCTCCTCAGCTCTTCCAGTGAAGCCTTGTTCTGAACGGCCCGTATGCAGCCATTACTCAAAAGTAAAAATGTTCTGTTCTGTTTCTTGTTTTCATTCTTTTATGTGTCTGGGGACTAAACTGCTGTGAAAAAGAGCCCATTCTCACAGGATGTCTCGCCTAATTTTGTAGACAAGAGAGGTTCAGCTATTCCAATTACGATGAGATAAGAATCTGAAATGTTGGGATCGCATCCATCCTGAATTGAACTTTGAGTCGTCCAGAATCCATCCATCATTATTTTTGCCTTTATTTCTGTATTTCAGTAATGCAAGCAAAGAAGGAATGGAGAAGAAATGGCTGTTTATGCATTCATTACAAGCCATAACAGATGGCTTTCCTTTTTACCTGAGTTGCTTTAGTTTAATGTGAAGGTCTCTCTGAGTGGAATTCCCTTTTCATTTTCACTCTTTCTGCCTGCTCTACTGCTGCTGACCAGCAAAGGTTCTGCCTTTCACATACAGCCAGTCACAGTGTGGCATTTGCAGGCAGAGTGCTGTTAGGACACACCTGGTGGCTGATCCAGGGAGGGTGATCCAGGCTGGTAAGCACGATCCAAATCTGAAGTCCTAACCCCTGCGCTGTCTTCATATTGTCCAAAATCCATTCTGATAGGACATGGGGACTCCTCCCCACTGCCACGTTTGTGCATTCCGGCACATCACACCATGCCATGCGAGTCTGATTGCTGAGGAGGAGTCAGAGGGTCTGAGAGGCAACGTGCCCCACCTCTGCCGTGTCATCCTTGGAGGCACCTCCCATAGAACCACCCTGTCTGCCACGCATAGGATCAGCACATGAAGCTGGGTATGGAGGGAGAAGGTCCTTCTCCACCCCTTCTGTTTGCTGTGTCAGTCTTGAATCCCTCAAAATGCACTCACAGCGAATGAACTCAGGGGCCCTCTTTGGGCTACAGCCTGAGCAGTTTACATAGAGAGACAGAGAAAATAAATTTGGTCCATGTTCTAGCCTGACCTTGGCCTGAACCTGCGAAAGTGAATGCCCCTATCACACCAACATGTGTCTGTAGAAGTACAGTAAACACAAATGGGGGTCACTGGCCCTCTCTGTCGTGCAGCTCCATGCCAGGAGTCTAGAGTTTTGGGCTGTGCGCCCGAGTACTTGTTAATAAATGTCCATTCTCCATCTGTAAAGGAATGTAGACAGGGCATCCTGCCCTACAAAACATAAACTCAGAACAAAACAGAAAGAGAGTCTCGGCTGTGCGGAGATCTCACATCCACCAGTCTCCTCTCAATGGACCGACCCTGCTGCTTTGCCTGGGCCCGGGGGACATACCCACTAACACGCTGCTGGTCCTGTTAGCGTATTCACCTGCCCCAGCCTGGGTGCATCCCTCTTAGAGGGGTCAGCTGATGAGCCTGTAAGGCTTCTTCAGTACTGGAGGAGGCAGAGGCTTGGTGTAGTTCAGAGCAGACCTAGATCGAGTCAGGGATCTCCACTGGAGGACTTGTGCTGCTTCTAGGCCTGTATGGGCTTCTCGGCTGCCTAGGACTAGCCTTCCTGGGACCAAAAGTTACCCAAGCCAGGAGGTTGTTCTGCTGTGTGAGGAATAAAGGAGCCTTCTGCACAGAAAACTCCTAGTGGTACAAGGGAAAGAACAATAAGTAAATAGAGCAGTACCATTTGCATAGATTTTATTGTGATTGAAAGTTTGCTGCTGGTGTTGTCAGCAGATAAGGTGCAAGAAGCAATTCTGGGGGAGAGGAAAGCCCACGTGGAAAGACGGAGCTGGCTGATCCCATGACTTACATCCATGCCCAGAGCCCTTGTTTTAGAGTTGCTTTCATGCTATCTAATCTTCAGCAGATAGTTCTTCAGCTTCCACTATTGCAGTGTCCGGCCACAGTCTTTTCTAAGAGTGTTGGTGTGAAGACAGAGGGGTGCCAGGAAGGGAGAAGGAGAGGAAGCAGCTGATGCAGAGCCAGATTTGTGTCCCATCACCTGGCACAGCAAGGAGGGCTGCTGCCATCACCAGCCCCTGCCCTGCCACCTCCTCATGGAGAATTCTTCCACGTGCTGTCAAAATTAAAAAATCACACCACTTTTTATAGAGCTCCCATTCTGTGTCCGCAGGGGTTCGGGCTCCCTGGGCTCTGCTCTGAGCTGTGCACGTCTGCGGAGCATGTGGAGGACACAGCTAGCTGCCACCACCGAGGGAGGGCTTTATGGATCCCCAAATAATTACAGCATCACTGAGTCGAGTTGTATAATTTCTTGGCAATATACTAATTAAAACTAGGTGTTTATACAGAACGCTTATTTAAACTTAAGGCTTATTTAAGAGAATCTACATACTTACAATCACTGTATATCACGGCTTTATTGAGGACCACATCTTTCATGCAGATTGAATTCTCAGGCGTGGTTATTAACATAAACGAGCCCACAGCTTTCTGCTCATGACTGAATACTTCCACTGCATCTGAATCACGCTGGTATTTCATTTCACCATCTAATATTATTTTTAAAATCCCACATTTATTTTTTTTTCCTCTCTGTACTATGGCAATTAGGAATGGCTCTGTGTTTACTAGGAGCAGAGTCCAGCAGAGCTGAGTGTTTAATGTGATGAGCAGTGTTAGGAGCTAGCAGAAAAGTCAGATGCGTGTCGACACTTATCAAAGCTGTTCTGCTGCTCAGAATGACTGTTCGTGATACTCGTTTCATGATAAACTTCCCCAGAACACGATGTTACTGGAAAAAAGAGATCCACTCTCAGAAACAAGCAGGTGACACAGTTGAGTCAGCAGCTTGCAACAGTGACACAGGCTTACGTTCATGAAAATCCCCACTGAACTTTTGTCTTCTGCATGAGCCTATTGCTGCCGTAAAAGCTGTTGCTGCAGAAGTGCCCCAGTTCTTGTGTTCTCTTGGTACTGCTTAGCAGAAATCTTCCCACCGCCCTGATGAAGAGGGAGATTCCTGGGCTCAGAAGTTGTAATAGTCACAAAACTTTCCTCCTCCATGAGTGAGTCGCTGTGTAGATGCTAGGGACTGCTGGTGCTCGCTGGGGGAAGTGGTAAACATGGAAAAATAACAGGCCCTGTGGAAACCAGACAACCTACCTCCCGTCCGAGGGTTTAATCACTGAGTCGAAGCGTTTCCCCGTGCAGAAGCATCTCAGCATTCATAGGTGGAGAGCACCTCATGCTGTGCTTGAAATATCAACTGGATTTAAAAGAAGGCTTTGTGCTTTCCTATGGACCTTTCTTAGCCTCCTGCAGATGGTCCCGTTGCTGAAAGGAGACGTGCCTTGTGAGACATGGAGACCTCCATGCTGCTTGTTGTGCTGCCCTAATCCCGCTTTCCACCCATGAAGGACTTTGCTCCTTAAGCCTTTACCCTCTTTCTCCTAAATATTAAAATTATTTTCCTGAGTGTCATACCGTATTAAAGCAGAATGAAAATGGGTTTAACAATTGCTGGCATGGGGCTTCTGTACAGCATGTGTGTCACAAATCATGTCACTTTTCAGCAATAGGGCTGCTGCCAGCGGGAGGCTCAGAAATGCTCATGTTAATCAAAAATTTTAATTTCAAATCAAATTGACAGTTTACACATGGTGAGAAATGCTTCTCACCATGTGATATTTCAGTATGCTACACTGGGCAAAATGGGTGCACTTTCCTGTTAAGAATTTTGACTGCTGTATCTGCAAATTTATGGGTTTCAGCGTATTGGGTATGGTGAGTGGTTGATCTAAGGGAGCCCCTCGGAGAATAGGAGACAGAAGGGTTTTCATGCAGCCTGGCACTGGTGAGCCGCTGCTGGCACATGCTGCTGGAGAAATGACAGGTATTCAATAAACATCACTATGGTTAAGAGGAAGATTTAAGGGAGGGAAGGGCTGCGGTGCTATAAACAGGATTTGAAACAAATGCGCTTATTTCAGTCCATGATTAGTCTGAATACCCAAGTATTCCACACCAGTTTTTAGGAATCTTTACATTTATTGTCACACAGATGTTTTACACTCAACATCATCAGTAGTAGTGATGGTATTAACGCTCTAGAACAAATTCTCATTTGAGGTAGCACAAAAGCAAGCAAGCGCCGCGCTCATCTGCTGTACGTGACATGGCATTCATCCCTTGGTGTGAGGAGCTGTGGGTCGTGCTTCGGGCATTGTCTCCTACTAACCCTCAGTCCTCAGAGCAGCTCCCTGCAAATCCACAGACAGAATCTGGGTGGGAAAACTGTGGCTGATGCTTGGGTGGGAGCAAGAGGAGTGAGGACAGGAGACAGAGCACATGCAGCCATTGCTCTTGGAATTGGGGCTGATGTGAAAACACAAAGAGAAATAACTCCATACTATGATTTCGAGGAGGCAAGCCTTTTTTTTAATTATTATTTTTTTTATTTTTTATTATTACTCTTCTTGTTGTTGGCTGCCATAAATATTCCATAATGATCATCCTAGTTAGAATGCATCTCTCTTACTTCGGAAGGCTTTCGAGGAGCTCGTTATTATATCAGCTGCCAAATGAGTATGACCATTTGTAATGATTTTTTCTTCTTTTCTTTAGTATTTGCTTTTTGGATTGAAGACCTGAAACAGAAATATGCTAATTTAAGACATCTGTTGTTTTTCAAACTATAGGCCCCTATCGGTATTAATGCAGTTAATTTATTTATCAGATTGACTATATGGTGGAGATGGAGATTCTTAGTTTTTATCTTTACTTCCAAAAATTGCATTTAACTGATTTCTCACCCAGATGAGTTTCGAAAAATACCCCATGATGTTAGATGTCATCAAAAATGAAAACCACACCACATCTCATTGATCTTGGAAAGACTTCCATTGTGCAAGGTCCTTAAACATGAACTTGAAGGGCTTTCAGTGTTTCGAGACCATTATCTTCCAGGGAAAGGAGCTATCCTTGTGTCCTCTGCTTGGGCAAAGCCTGACATGATTGATTCCAATCTGTGATCGGTTCATTAAGAGTAATAAGTTGCCATTAATTCCAGTATCTCTGTACTTAGATATAAAATGAGCTGTGTCTCCTAAGAGCTGAGGCTGCTGTGGACCCGTGCAGGTGGTGCCGGTGACACAGCCAGGCTGGCACCACATTTGCTCAGGTCCGCCTTTATTAATTTGCAGCCCAGATGACACATACTGAAATAATAATGAGGTGGTGCTATTATTAAGGATTCCAAAATGCCGTGAGCGTGAAAGGCTGTACATAGTGAGACTTTGCACGTGGGTTCCCCTTCTCATCCGTAACACCCATCTTTATGTGTGGATGTACCCGGCGCAGGCATTGCACATCATGCAGACCAGGCAGGGCTGAGCAGCAGCACCAGGCAGAGTAAGACAGGAGCAGCTCCGAGTTTTCCTGTCTGCTACATGCAGACCATTTATCTTAAAAAAAAGGCAAATGATTTAGCAGTGGTTTTGCATACTGTGAAGGGTTAACAAAACTTTCATTATCACACTCTATTAAGCCAGGACCAGGAAACAATTTCTAATCAACACTCTGATCTGGGCAGGGATTGTGCAGTCTTTTGTAGGAGGCCTCAGATCTGTGTTCTCTATTCTCACATGCTCACTTCCAGCTGTTGTCATTGAAATCCCACATAATCTCCCCGGGTCAAAGGGCAGTCATCCATGACTGCCGCTGTTAGGAGGTTATGCTGATTTCTGTTGTCAAATATTGGCCCTTTTCTCTTTCAATCACTCCCATTCTACTTTTTTTAACAAGAAAGATCCAGCCTAGAATTGTATTACATGACTTTAAAGTCTTAAAAGTGTTCCTCTATTGTACTGACACGACATGCCCTGGACGGTCTAATCCATTCTGCCATGGCCACAAAGAAAGTTCTGGCGCTTCCTAAATCCTCCGCCAGCACCAGGTAGGTGAGCTGGGGAGAACAGAGCCGGCGTGCTGCGGGGGCCACTTACTTCCTAGGAAAATGTGTCATTTGGCCAAGGTGAGCTGTTGCTGTGGCATTAAAATTAAATCGGAAATAACAAGCTGAAATACAAGCGGGAGTGTTTGTTGGGGAAAAAAAGAGAGGTTTCGGACCCACCATTAATGTATTATGTTGTGCTTAACTCTTCTATAAAAAGTCCGTGAATTAAAAATGTAGCATGATCTACCACTAAAGCTTTATCCTGTACAAATTTGAGGAGTGCATTTGGTAAAAAGCCATTAAATGAGGCTATTATGCCGGCTCTGGAGATCTATATATGGGAGATCTATATCTGTTAGTAAATGCAGATTTGGTTACAGCTACCTTTTGTACTACGGGTACCACTCCACGGTGCCTTCCATCTGAGCCAGAGCGGTGAGAGCTCAGAGCCCTGCAGGCTTCAGTCCCCACAGTGTTTCAAATACAAAGCAAGCAGCACAGGTTCTCGGGATGCTCACTGCTGGGGTTCCCCCAGCCCCCACACCTGCCCTGCAGGGAGAAGGGAGGTGAATGCATCCAACACTGTGTGTGCACATGGACATATTGCAGAGTGAGCTCATCCTGCTCCCTGTGCGTGCACATGGACACCTCGCCATGCCCAGGGCTGTGATTCTTGAAGGAATGCAGACCCTGTGGCTGCAATGGGCTGGTCAGCCCATGCTTAGTGAACTCCCCTCCCAATCAGAGTATTAATGTTATGAAGGCCTTGACTGACATGTATATATTCTGTCTTTTGCTTTCTGCTGCGGAATGCAGATTAGGGCTCTCTCTGTCACTCACACACTCCTTCCCAGTGCTGCTGTGGAAAAGCTGATCTTTTGGGAGTCCTCGGGGTGATCCGGGTTCCCTCTGATAACGTCTTCTCTCTCAAGGCCTGCGTGTGCTGTGTGATACAGACATTAATTTTCTAATCAATACTATTGCTTCACATTGTTTGTGAAACATGGGATTATCTAGATAGAGGATAAAACCAAAAGGAATCAAGTTGCACTTTGAGCAGAGAGGGCTTTTCTTTTAATCAGGCATTTGGTTAAGATAATAGGCTTGAGACTCTAATTGATTATTACTATTTTAAGGTCTTAAGATGGCTACGTATCGTGAGATGCCAAACATAAAAAGGCTTTAGAAACTGCTTTGCTGCTAGTTTGGGGGACTTGTGGTGTGGTTTCAAACTACCGACAATGAATTTGTTTCCCAAAAAGCTGTTCTCCAAAGCTTAGTGCATTGTTCTTAGGACTGCAGAGGAAGAGGAGTAACCAGATCTGGACTTTTTCATTTCCAAAGGCTTAACTCTTCCCCATTATTCTTTAATTTTGGGTTTCTGGAAACCAGCTGTATCTCCCTTTAGAAAATACCTCGCATATTTATGGTGCGATCTGACTGTTTTGTAATGAAAATAATATTGTGGGATTACACAAAGAGACCTGCTGATTAAATAACAATAATACCTTGAGCACCTTGAAAACATCTTCTGATATTCAATTAAGAAACAATAACCCAGTGAACTTTAACCTGTAGACCATATTCAGACCTTCTACATAAAAGTAATTGCATCAGTCATGATTTTCTCAAGCTACAACACAAGCTCTTGATTGGTCGATCAACGTCTGAGACTCCTTTTTGCAGCATTAATTGGGAAGGCAGACAATACTCTCCCTGTAAACTAGATTTTAGGACGAAGGTTAGTTGCCTTTGTACACGTTTACTCATTGAAATCGGAATGTTTGCTTAATAATTCAAAACAAATAGCATTAGACAACAAGTCCTAATCCTGATGTCTCCTCTGCCAGAGTAAATTAGGAGAAAATTAGGTGAAACTTCATTTGATCAGTGTAGAAAGACTTGTTTAAAATTTCTTTGAGATCAGAATTAGGCTTTAGCAATTCAAGCCTTTTCTTCTGGCTCTTTTACTGGGATCTAAAAGAATATGTAAATCGCATTATGAATTTTCTTCCCAATTAAAGCAGTCATCAGGATGTGTAAAGACGGTTTTCACATTTTACTTGCCATGACTGTATTGCATCATATTTGTACATGATATCAGATGTGTTCTTGGGTAGTTCTGAGTTTTCATTAGTCATTATCCCGATCTGCTTGACTCAGCTTGGTCTCATGAGACAGGGTTTTTTGCCCCAACTTTTTCTAGGGGAAAAGAAAGAAACCATCCTCAGGAGGCAAAGTGAGGTCTTGTGTGCTGACGTAACTCCTGCAGGACTAGACTTGGGTTGGAAGCAAAGATTCAACAATATCCTAAAGTACCCGCCTAGCTTTGTCAGCCCATCTTTCTTTGTCATCCTGGATAAGCATGTGCTTTAGTCAAGCACGGGAATAAAATGAAGCTCATGCTGTCACTGCTTTGCTGAGTCAGGGCTGCCTTGGCTACCCAGGTGTCTTAATTTATACCCAGAATTTCAGTGAATGGGCTCCGGTAGTTTGTTATAACGTGAGTAAAAATTCTCTCATCCTCATTTTGAACACCTGCTCTCCTACCAAAACGTGACTGTCACACAAAGCTGTAGTGATAACCAGATCACATACAGCAATTTCTACATCCTATCTTTGGGATATTTAGCAAAAGTATCACTGTGCACATTTTCCAGTAAAGTGCTGTATGAGAAGTAAATCTTGCAAGCTTTCAAGATGTTTAATCATCTTTTCAGTAAAGGAGCTCTTTAGTGCTCACATCTGCATATGTAATTGCTTGACTTTACCTATATTTTTCTCACTCAGAGTGAAGCAGCACAAGCAAATTGATATGGTTTTGCATTTTGACCTTTGTTAATAGGTGCAGAATGTTTCCTTTCCATATTTTGTCAATCCTGATAGCACCCAGCCGTTCTTCATTGGCTTGTCAAGCTTCTTTATCATGATTCTCTCGTTCTCTTCTTGCACTGTTATCTCTGCTCAGCAAAACCTGCAGTCTTAGGCCTGGATTTTGCAATCTGAGCCGTACAGGCAAATCTTTAAACTTTCATGGAGTTCTACTGAACTGCAAATTCAGAGACCAACCATCCATCAGAATGAGTTCAAGATACAACTCTTAGCCAAGGGCATCGCTTCTGTGGGTACCAAGGTATTATAAATGATTGGCTAAATGAGTCCCTGATTTCCTAACGTTTATAAGTAAACAACAAGTGGCAGAATTGTGAAATCCACCTTTCATTTGTGAAATGTTTATTTTCAGCACTGGAGGATGAAAATCTAACCACTCTAGTTAGCTGCTGCTGTTTAATGATTGCTATTACGTGAATGCACATAAGAAATGTTCCTACAGAAATAAGCAGGCATTTTTGGTATGCTCAGCAAAATCAGATGTTATGAATAATAGGAGTTACCAGGTCCAAGCTAACTTAATCAATTTTTCTCATACACAGGGGTACCCTGAGACATAGAGTGTATTGAAAGCCGTTATGCTGCATTTTCATGTCTGGTTTTGCCTGGGCTTGCTAAATTCAGGCTGGGGGGGGGGGGGGGGGTAGCCACACAACAGTTTTTACTGGATGATTACGAAGGGCTTTAGGCTTTCCCTTTAAAAATAAGCCATCAGTCTTACGGTCACTGGGATTTATTTCTACCTATTTAAATCTCACCTTCACTCATCGTGTGCTAGGAACCTGCCTGAGAGATGCAGGTAGAAGTGGACACCGGAGCAGAGCCAGTATGGTACATGGTGAAAAAAACCCAACACGTGACAGATGTTCATAGTACTGCTGAATGCACTTCTGGAAGTTGCTCAGATACCGTCATGATGAGCACAGTGTGAGAAGTTACATAGCATAGGCTGGCTTCCCTGTGAAGGGCTCTGCGGAGTAGTAAGCGTCCTGGCCCCCATCCAGCAAGGCACTTAAGCATATGCTTAATTTTAGGCACATGAGTGGTTTCAGTGAAGACCTAAGAGAATTATTTTTAATTCACAGATCATTTAATTCAATAGGCAGGTCTGCTGCAGCATATGAAAAGTAGGTCTTCATATTAAAAATACTTGGGAAATTGTCAATGAGCAAACATTGTGTAGGGCCAGCAACCGTCTCTAAAAAGCAGAATGATGCAGTCATCACCTTTATTGCTGCAAAATACAAAGCAGATGAGGCAAAGGCATTTACAATTATCCGAGAGCTCTTTCTAAGTGGAAAATAAGGAAAAAATAAAAGCTTGTAGGAACGTTTTCTCATTTGAAGTAGAGAAAAAATTTATTCTCTTGCTGTAAATAAAAACCTTGTTTGCAGATTGAGGAATTTGTTTGTGTTGAATTTCAGCATCAATTTCAATATTTTATAGTACATTTATCTACAGCTGGAGCATGACAGATTTGTGTATATTTATATGTTTGTGTACATAATACATATGTATATACACATACACAAGGATGCCCAGAGATATACATATACACAGTCTGAGAACTCATCATTATTGCTGAAGTTAAAAAAAAAAAAAAAAAAAAAAAAAAGTGCCTGATGCAGAAACTTGTCTCAAGTCTGTTAGCTTAGCAACTGCGTTCATCTGGCATCAAGGAGCCTCTCGGAAGCAGGGCAGGGTCTGTCTGCCAGGGTGCAGATTTACCGGAGACTGGGAGAGCCACTGATCTCCCCCAGGGCCTCCCCAAGCCTTTCCCTGACCTCAACCCGTTGCCTTGTGCAGTCCCGCATGCAAAGTGCCTTCCTTGTGCTTCGTGTTCTGCAAGAGGAAACGGCAGTGAGATTCGTTTCTTTGGAAACAGCCCCAAAAGAAAGGCAGAGAGAAAACTCGCATTAATCCTAAGGCTCAGCTTGGTCTGAGGAGGTGGGCAGGTATTGCTGCGTGGTGCAATGTACTGAAAGTAGGGAAATCCTGGTGCATCTGACAAACAATTAACAATGGAGCAGATGGTGCCCCTGCAAAACATTCAATAATATATGTGCGCTTGTTGTGGAATCAGTGACTCTAAGTAGGACAACCTTAAAAGGTACGCCACTTATCCCGCGGGCAAGCAGGACTTTACAGTCCTTTTAATAATCTCTTTATCCTGCGATTTCTCCTCTGACCCCGATTTCAAAAGCAGGAGGTCAGCCTGGCCCCGCCGCAGCCTCTCATCAAGGTCCAGCGACGCCCCGCGTGAACCACCGCAGCCCACTCGCACGCCTACCCTGGGCAGCAGCCTGGAAGCTGCTCCTTTTGTCATTGATCATAGCCGTGAAAATTAAATGAACATTTGGTGGTAGACATGTTTTCAGAGAAGAAGGAAAATAGTGTTATGCAAAGTGTAATAACATTTTGATACCGAGCGTAGAAGCATTCCTTACACGGGGGGGGGGTGAGCGTGGATGGGTGCACCCCGGTTCCTAAAGGCAGTTCCGAGTTCCAGCTTAATGCTTTTCCTGTGCATAGATTTGTTTTTTGTTTTTGGGGGTTTTTTTTTGTTTGTTTTTTTAATGAAAGCTTGTTTTAAATATTGGGTTTTCTTGATGGGAAGGCACTCGTTTAATTTTTTTCACCAGCCTCTTTTTTAAGATTTTCCCAGTGGAACCTCAGAAAATGAAGAGTACATCTTTAAATCTTGTTTTGTTTGAATGAATGGGTAGATAATCCTGATCAGATGTTTCTTTAGAGAATAATGTTTAAAACGATTATGGAACTTAGCTGTCCTGTCTGTTTCCTAGGTACAGTATTTTCATTTCTATTGTGAAGTCATTAGGGGTCATCCGAGGTAACCGTTTATTAAAATAGTCCTCTTTTGTTTCAGATTTCCTGTTGAGATGCTTTAACATGTAAAAATCTCCCTGCTGATGTGTCATGTTAGCTTTCCTAACCTCTAGATAGAAACCACAAAGCAGCCTACGTAGCTGTATGACTAGTTACCCACCTACATAAACAATAATTACTGCTAAGTGGGAAATTAGATGTCACATTTTAAGTGTAAATGCAAGCAAAGTATTTGAGAATACTGTCATTAAATGCTTGAAGCTAATCGCAGTTCTCTCACTCTGTTTGTTTTGTAGGACATTTGGGCTTCCAGGACAGTTTTGTCACATCAGGTGTTTTCAGTGTGACCGAGCTAGTAAGAGTCTCACAAAGTAAGTATCATCTGGTGGCTGTTTCGTGTGGTTTCTGCAATCCCAGGTTCTTTATCACGTCCCTTCTCCAGTTCAGAAACAGTGTCAAAAATTGAGAGTCCCTCCCCACTGCTTATCTCTGGGGGATGCTGTTTATGTGCTACATTCTTTAATGTGGGAAAACGAAAGCTTGTAGATTAAGAAGGAAATTGATATTAAACAACAAAAAAAAAAGTGCTGCAAACTTGCATGTGCAAGTTGATGAGCTGAGCTGGTGCTCAGCTGAAAATGGGCAGCCCCTGTGTGAGGGTGCAGAGACACGGCTGAGCAGTTCAGCTTGCTGGTGGATTTCCTACATGATCCAAAGGCCATGATCACCAAACCCAATCATTTGTGTGCTTCAACCAGGAATTTTTTCGTGCCACTTCTCCACATAGCATTCATCCATTCTATGTACACTGTACACCTGAAAATTAATGAACTTGTAAGTAATGCCAACTACTGAACCATCTGAAGATGTAGGATTCCAGTTGCTCAGGAGCGCAGTTCTTTTAGTTCTTGCATTTTCCCTTAACTGTATGGAATTCTGTCTTGTAGAAGGGTTTGTTTTTTGACCTTTAAAGAATGCTAATGCCCCCAGTATGAATGACACACTGCAGCATGATCATTACAGGCTTGTCGATATTCACTAACAACAGTGAATTAAGAGTACCTGTCACCACCTTGTTCCATTGATCAAAGGCGCATTGATTGTATTTTGCTATGACATAATCCAGATGGTCCAAGGAGAGAACGTGGACAACCTCTGATATGCTGAAGCAGGGCTGTAGGTACCAGTCCTCTGGGGATCTTCTCTGCAGCCATGCAGGAGTATTACATTCCCACCATTGCCACTGCTCTAGGAAAACCATTCAACTGCATGTCCCTTTCATACCTTAGTTTTGTAACCAATCCATTCAGTACAGCCAGTGATAAAAATGATTCTCCTGGATAACAGGAATATTTGAATATATAGCTCTGAACGTACAGTTAAGATTCTGGGGCTGGAAACTAACTGGCACAACCCCAGCAAAGAAGCTGTGGTTTTGAGTCAGAACACTGGCTTTCTGTAAGGATTTTCCTGTTTTATTTCCTCTTTCAGAAAGGCTTGCACTCCCTTGTAAATTGGCTTTCTAGTCAGAAATAGGAAGCTGCAAGAAAAGCACAAACAGTGGGAGATATGTGGGTGTGAGAGGTATATGGACAGGAGAGAGAGGCAGATTAAAATTTGAAGCTATTTCTTCTGAGTTCCCTTCCCTGAGAACTGGTGGGAGTTTTGTTACAAGGACAAAGTCAGGAGGACTCAGAAGTTTGTAAACAGTTCACTTACTTACTGAAGTGCTTAAACAGGGACTTTGACATCTAACTTGCTGTGCTACATGTACTACCTTGCTGGTACCTGCAGCCATGGTGGACAAAGCCATGTTCTCTCCAGTCTCTGAATGCCTCCCTGTCATGTCACATTACCCCAGTGCGACAGCATGAGGCTTTTCAAGCCCAAAGGATTCTCCCTCCCCCCCTGCATGGCATCCCACTTCACCACAATCTTATCTTCACTGTAGGAGCACTACACAGCAGAACTGCCTCTGGACTCTGTCAGCCATGCTTCATGTGTGCAGGGGACAGGGCTGCTAGAGAACTGCACTGCTTCAGGACTTACAGCTGTACAGCCGTCCCAGTCCCAACCCCCCTGCGAGTTTGGCACTGACCTCATGAGAGTCATGTTTCCTGCTTATTAGTTTTCCAAGATATTTTATTGTAACTAAACTAAAACATCATGCATCAAAAATCCTAGCATTCAACGTCTTTTGCAAACAAAGTATGAGCTGCGTCTGAGACATTCCCTCTGCTTTCCATTGAAATGTACCACCTCCAACACGGAGGGCAACTGCAAACAGAGAGAGCAGGACGGGCATGAGCTTCATCTAAAATAAAAAGAGGTGATGGTAGTCAAAATAAAAAGATCCAGCTCTTTGTCTGCCCCAGGCATGGGCGTTTGCACTCTTTCTCATGGGCTCTTCAATAATCCTGGGAGGTCAAGACCTGTGTTTTATACCCTGTCCACAAGCCAGCACCTCTACCAAAAATAGTCTCCCCAAAGCATATCGGGATAGCACTTCAGAACTGACTCGGAGGGAAGAATGCCAGCAACTGATTTAGCTGCACTGCTTTTGATAGCACCCTGGATTTTCCTTGGAGATGTCCCAGACATGTACTGACCAGCCGTAACCTTGTTTACTTAGCGTGGTCTGAGAAGTCCACAGACTGACATACCATGGCTACCCAGTAGGATTCATTTAGTGTAGAGTCTAGCAACAAATTCCCAGCGAAGTCAATATGAATTTGCATGCTAATATTCAAAGAATAATTTAACATAATGGAGCAACAAAGTAATTGCTGCATATTTGCCTAAATTGGCATGTAAGGGCTTTTAAAGAGTGTGCTTTTCAATATAACTCTTGCTGGGTGGTTTATGTATTCCCATGTCTTCATTTGAGACCAGATCATGAGTCATGCTGGGGAGCTCAGCTTATGAGCAGCCATTATCCAGACCCACCGGCAGCTATTAAATCTGTAGTTTGAGCAGTCAAAATGTCCTCGGTCTGTTCCCCTGGCTTTTACTTTGAAAAAAGTCCTTGCATCTTTAAAACCATCTTGGCTAGGGAAGCAACCTGCCTGTCCATAGCAGCCGTCATGTTTAGTCTCTGCTGCCTTCTCATGTGCTCCTTCTCTGCTTTCCAGAGGTCATCTTTGTGTATGCCTGTTGCCATTATCCTTTCCATGTTTGCTTTTGATAATATAATGATAGAAATATGTGATTTCCCATGGTTTTAACTGGCTTGTGGCTTGCTGCTGATGTCTGAAGTTACTCTTAGGAAATATTATTGGGAGCAGTTTGTGTTCCAGGTTTATTTATTAAAGTTCTCAGAGTTGAGCATGGCATGGAGTCTCAAGTAGTAGCCAGTTGTATCAGTCATGCAAATCTAAGGAATTAATTAATCAAGCGAAAGGTCAGCTGCTACCATTGTCTATCTTATCTATCAGTTCTGATCGTCACACTTTCTGTGGGCTATTGAACCAGTCTAGACTGCTTTGGTAACAGAAACCTGCTTTCTTCAGTCCTGGAGGTGGAGATTTTCTTTCGACATGCTACCCAGCTACTGAATCTTGCAAAGCCCCGTAGAATAGAGAAAGTAGATCATTCATGTTCACCTGAAAAGCAGCTCATTCTCTCTTCATCCGATCTGCTGTGGATGCTGCAGACCAAGCTGTCTTACATTATTAGTAGACAGGTGTGAGCAGCTTTGGAGGTGGTGTCGGTCCACCCAGATACCCTTCATATAGTGGAGAAATTTGTTCTCCCATCTCTAGAGAGGCTGACACCAACATTCTCAGAAGCAGAAGAGTTGAAGATGTTCATTTTTGTGGACTGAGCAGCCTGTTGTTGACCAAGCAAACCCTGTGTGCCCTGAGTAGGAAAATACCTGCATGAGAAGGCCCTCTGCAAGAGATGCTGGCTGGGGACTTGGTTGCTGCTATTGGCTTATGGTCCCATTGGGTGGGAGCCCATACTTGGCAGAGGCTGGGGGGCAGAGGCAGGGTTAGTCACGGTTAGACTGAGTCTGCACCATGTGCTCTTGTGCAGAGAGCTGCTGGGAAGATCTCCTCCCTTGGAGGTCCTTCAGGCAGCCAGATAAACTGCGTTGCCCAGGATGTGAAGAAAGATTTAGGATTTATGAACATTCGCTAGAGCCAAATGAAACATATTTGTTTTGTGCTGTGTTATTTGTCAAAATGACATCATTCCTCATGCTGATAAACAAGGGAATTCTCACTGCACCCTGGACTGAAAATGCCACACTTTGAGTTTTAAGGCGTTAGCTGCGAGCAGTGAAGAGCTGCAAGGAGCAAGTGGGGTGACTCCTAGTCCCTGTAATGAGCCAGGGAAACCACAAGCACACAAGCATACATACAAGTTGCTCACCACTTCTGTATAAACACAGAAATGGTTCCGCTAATTATCCTTGGAAGTTATGCTAATTCCGCAGGTAAGAGGTGATTTTGTGGCCAAGGCATTTGGAGGAGCCGGGGATCCTGCAGCACTGAGGCTGCTGGCACAGCGAGTGCCAGGCTTGAGGCAGCCGCACTGTGGTTGGCGGCTGCTGCAGAGCCAAGCATTGATGGAGCGCTGAGCCAGGTCCTGGCAGGCAGCAGGAGGCAGCGAGCTCCCCGGCTGGGTGCTGCTGGCGGGGGCTGAAGCTGGTCTCACTGCCACGCGGGTACACACATGCAAGAAGTGAAAGTAAATTGCTGCCACTCCCAGCACAGAGCGTGGATGCAGCGGAGGAAACACGACTTCCTCCCACCTCTCATCAAGAGGCCAGGCACAGCCAAAACAAATTGTGGGGAATGTTCTGCCAGCCCCACCGCGAGGTGCAGGGTCTGGGCCAGGCAGGGCTGCGAAGGGCTGTGAGGACACTGCTGCCTTCTTGCAGTCTGGGAGGGGAGAAACTTTCTTGTGCTGAGATCCCAGCGCTGAGTGCGTGAGGGAAAGCCACGGCATCGTAAAGCAGCCCTCTCCCAACAGCAGCCTGTATGTTTTCTGCTATACTAAGCATTGCGCTAGTGAAGGTTGTTAAAGAAGTCAGCAGCATGAAAATTAACATTTTAAAAAGATACTCTATATTCCTTAGCAAAGCACTGCTATCCCAAATATTCTATTTGAGCTTGGCTATGAGAAGAAGAAAAAAAAGATTATAATAAAAAATAGACTGCAGGCATAGAGTGAACAGTTGCCGTGACCTTGCCTTTTGTATGCCATTACACAATTCAATGGCAGTCCACTCAAACCTTGCTCTCGATCAATATCCTATTAAAGCAGCACAAAAAGTCTCTATAAACTTAGTGGTTAGCTATGTTTATAAATGGAACTCAGCATAATTAGATGGTCAATAGCGGGCTGTACTTGTAATTTTAAAATGAACATCACACATTTCATATCTGTTGTATTCAGCGCAGCCTCTTTGTATCTAACGGTATGGTGTGTAGGAGACAATGCCTTGCAAAAAAAAAAAAGGGAAAACAGATCCCCTTTCCTCTCTGCATCAGCAGCGCTGTGTTTCCCTTTGTTTATGGAGTCACAACACAGGAAAAAGTTTATTAGTCAAATGTCATGTTTCTCCTGTTTAACCTTAAACACATTATCACTTCACTGCAGTGTTACACGTGTAATGATCTTAGTCATATCCCAGCCCCTCATAAAAATAAATACGTAAAGATGGAAAAGAGAGAAGCTAAATATTAACATGACTAAAAGAGAGTGCCATGTTCCAAGGAAGACAAATGCCAGCCTGGCTGGTTTTATTTAGTGGGTTTCCTGTTCTCTAATTTAATAAATTTTTCAAAATAAATATTCCAATTGAGTTAAGTCAGAGGGCTTTTTGTTAATTTCTCTGTTATTTTTCTTGACGTTTTGGGCGAAGATCTGAGCTAACAAGCTGGCAGTGAGGGAAGGGCTGACAGCAGGGGGGAACGGCAGCCTGGGACTGGGATCAGCCCCTGCAAAACCCCCACATGCTGACCTATGGGGCAAGCCAGGCCTGCCTCCGACACGGGGCCTTCCTGTGGGGCCAGCAGCCTCCCCAGTCCTGTACCCGTCTGTGATGCAAGGGAAGAGGGGTCCTTCCTCCAGCAGCCCTGCCGGGACGCAGTCCTGGCTCAGACATGGAGGTGTAGAGCATTGTTTGGACTCGCAACTGACCCTTCAGATATCTTTTCCTGTTTGGGAGATGTTCCTGAGCTATCAGGTGGTCACTTTGCTGCAGTGTTTGTCAGGACAGAGGGCAGCACTTTTTTAGTGGCAGTGCAGCAGTGAGCAGATCAGGCCCTACTGCCCGCTGAAGTCCAGTGCAGGAGGCCTGTAGTGCTACCCAGCTCCAGGGCTGGAGCTGAGACACAGAGCTCACAGCCCTCCAGCACTAAAACCTCTGCAGAGGAGCATGCAGGTTGCACGCTGGCTCTTGCATGAGGCAGCATTGTTTGGCCCTTGATAAAGAAAGCATCCTTCTTCATACTTGCTACTTTGTGCATTAGCAACACTCTGGTTCTACCCCGCATCTCTTCTGGAGGTACATCTCACTTCTCTTTAGGACCAGTGCAAGAGTTTGAGCAGAAATGTCCAGGATCTGGGGAGAGAGGGGTAGCAGAGGGAGGTGAGAAGAAGTACAGAAGCATTATCCAGATAGTATTTTTTCTTCTGTATCTATTTGGAATGCAGCTGCTTCCTACATCTTGCAGTGGTTAGGAATGACACCATGCCTCTGAAAAAAAACAGCACCTTGATTTGGTGCTTCCCTTCCTCCATCTGGGAAAGAAAGTCTGCTTAACCTGGAAGTTGGGCTTTGGTAGGCAGAGGGTGCAGAGGAACCGAGCAGCGAAGGGTTTGCAGAGCAGAAATCTGTTTGGCAAGGAAGTTGCTGAAAACTGTGGAGTAGATGCTGCAGAGAGTACCTTTATGATTGATTTCCATTCAAGTCAGACTGACTGCAGTGTGGTCATTTTTCTAACCCATAACTGCTCACACTGCAGCAGTCTGCTATCTGCAGGGTGTCTGAATTATAGCAGTCCATGTCCGTGCTACCTTTTACACAAATTACTTACACTGGTTTCTTTTTCCATGCAAATTCATCAGTTTTACAGCCTCTCGTAGCTGCTGTCAGGAAACTGTTGCAGAAAGCACAAATTGATAAAACGAGTTAATTTTACTGCGCTTAATTTTTCTTTCTTTTTGTTAACACACCCTCTCATATACTCAGTATACGGGAAGCGTATGATAGTTAAGGGAAGATAACAAAGGGTTTGAGTGTTCTTGTCATAAATTACTTCCCAACTCCGTTCCTTTTAATGGTCATTCCAGATTTTTTCAAGTTTTAATAGCGTTGTGTATTTTCCATCTCATGCTTTTAAAAGTCCACGGCTATCCAGGCTGTTCCCTTTCTGTCTCAATGACGTTCTTAAAAGATCCTTGCCAAACAACAACTAATTGTCTTGTGGGGATGATGAGGCAGCTGCAAAACTACATTATTCCTCTGTCAAATCTGACATTGTGAGCTCCTTAAGTCTTGGGGTGAAATACTGGCCCCATTACAGTCAATGGCAGCACTCCCAGAAGGCCTGTGTTTCAGCCCAGACATGTTTGCTGGGTGATACGAGCTATCCTGTCTTCATTTCCTCACTCCTGCCCCGTCGGAGTGAAAGATTTTTTCGTCTTTGAAAACAGGCCAGGTTCTCAGACCAAAGATTAAACTTGGCTCAGCATCTTTGTGTGGCATTGAGACTGCTTCGCCTTTGTTGCTGTGAATCGGGGCTCTCAGACAATACGTTCCAGGCCAAACTTGTGCTTTTTATTGTGCGCTATGTCCTTTTTTTCAGATGTCTCTGAAATGTGAGAGAAAATCATGATCTGTAATTGTCAGCTTCCCAAGTTGCTTTGTCCTGCAAATAGCACTGGGACAGCAATAGCAGCTATGGGACCGCATGCCGTACAGTTGCATTTTTTTGGGAAATGCATTATCCATTGACTTTAACATTAGACTCCTCTGTTCCCAGAAGATTACAGCACGTGGGGTTCATAGGCTTGTGCTTGAAAACTTTAGAGTGTGTAGGAGCTCGTAATATTTTAATGGAAAACCAAGGCTTTAGGACATGGAAATGAAAGGCGTTCATATCCCTTACAATAAAACTTAGGTGCTGGGTAATTTAGTGAGAGGTGAACAGTGGAAGGTAGTCACCGGATAATGTTTCTTTTGAGGCAAATGTCTCTTGCTTTGAT
Organism: Coturnix japonica; assembly: GCF_054131305.1. Classification (NCBI taxonomy): domain Eukaryota; kingdom Metazoa; phylum Chordata; class Aves; order Galliformes; family Phasianidae; genus Coturnix; species Coturnix japonica. Next base: position 26,552,655 of record NC_140673.1, read on the forward strand.
TTAGCTGGAGGAGAGACCAGAGCAAAACTCAGCTGCTCACAGGCAGAAGAGGACTTGGGTTTCTCATCTGCATTTGTGCTTTCTCCGGGGAGATTTGTAACCTCTTTGCTTGGGGATGTACATCACGTACACTCCAGAGGTCCTGAGGTGTGTATTTCCCTGCCTGTACTGCAGGCAGATTATGCCAAGCACACTACAGGGATGATGCAGCCTACTCGTAACTGTACTAATAAATGCGGTGCTGTCCTAAAACAAAAGCAACAAGTTTCATTAAATGTTAGAGTTATATTAATAGAAAAGCAGAGCTTGAAGAAGCTGAATAGAAGTGCTGTTATAATTGTGTGTTTTTTTCTTAAAGAAAGGGTATCATTGGAGGAATGTAAGAAAGAGTCATGGAACATTGTATTCTGGATAAAATTTACATTTTCTTGATTGCAATGCCAGTTTCCATTAGCATTTCTTAATTTCCACATCCCACCTGTTCTCATTGTGAAAATAAACACACACATGAGGAAGGAGAAAATGGTTTTGAAGTGCAATTCATGCCATATTCACTTGAGTTACTGACTGTGCTCTCTTTTGTTTCCCCAGCACCAATAGCTGCAGGAACAGGCCCTAATTTCTCCCTCTCCGATTTGGAAAGTTCTTCATACTACAGCATGAGCCCAGGAGCAATGAGGAGGTCTTTACCTAGCACATCCTCTACCAGGTAATTTAATCTCCGCCTACTGCCTAGCTACTTGGAAACTCAAGCAAACACCATTACTCATCTGAGAAAGTAACCATTAAATTATTTGACAAGTTGTTTGGGGACCTTAGGATGGGAAGCTGCTTCAGATTCATGGAGCCAAATGTTCACCTGGATTGCTGCTGAAGTTCTTTTTGTGTATACAGGCTTTGAAGGAAATCAGTTGTGTTGCCCTGTGTAACCTCTGGCTCCTGTGTTGGTGTACTGAGAGAAGCTCTGCTGGAATTGTTGAAGTTTTAATGGAAGAGACTTGGGAGCATATTGAGACGTGTCACTTTGTCCCGGCAGGACAGCCTTAAGATAGACTTATATGCATCCTTGATCTTAAAGTGTTGTCTCTGAGATCAACATAAGCTTAGAGCCTTACCCTATAACGTGGGTATATGCATCTAAATGCAATTTCAAATTGCATTTAGAAATTTGTGACTCATTTACTTGAAAATGGTGAATGGTTAATGCTGGCGATTATAGAGTCTCACTGCTGTTTTGGCTTAGATGCCACCTACCAGACAAGGATATTTTTTATTTTTTACCCCATCCTTTTACTTTAACCATCCATGAGATTAGATTTATAAACAAGCTCAGTCACTCTAGTAGTCTTGAACACTATTAAAGAACCAGATTGATTTTTTTTCCCCCACAGCCAAAACAGATCACTTATTTCAAAGACATGACAAGAAAGTCTAACTTCAGCCCAGGGTTGTTTTACATTTCTATCTCAGTCGGCTGTGCCACCAGCTTTGCAGTAAGCAAGTACACATGTAGGAAGGCTCTGTAGTTTGAATACAGCCATTGTTTTTGTTTTCTAAAAAGAAAAGCTTTGGAAGGATGCTCTTAGCCATAGCTTCTCGCATCTTGGAGCGATGGCAAAAATGTTTTCCATCTTGCACTTAGTGTACACCAGGAAGCATGGTGACTAAAATTTCCATTACACATCAGTTAAAAACTTTATTCTCCTTCTTTGCATCTAAACTCTGCACCCACCCTATGTTGAGTGCTCATCACCAGCACCGTTCTCAGGTAGAGTTTGATGGTGACTCCCAAAGATGTGGGGTTATTAGTGTTACTTAAGAGCGCCGCTGTTGCTCTTCTGTTCTTCTGCAAATAGCTAGCAGTGATAAGGACCTAATTATAAACAGCACGGGTAGTTAATAACTTGGTAATATGTTTGTTTTCCTCTCATTAGGCTGTTCCCAGGAAGAAAAAAAGTATATTTCTTAAATACACAGACTCAGTGGAATTATCAGGCGGTAATTATATTGTACGCACACAGTTTCCCCTACTGACACATAACAATTCTCTAAATTAAGGAATGGCCAAACCTACATTCCATGCATACCACAAGAACTGTCCTTCCTGTTTCTCACCAGCTGCTTTCTGGTACCTGTGCAGACCTTGGGGTGAAGAGCTGTGTGGAGGCTGCACATTTTAGACTAGTAGAAATTGGAAGATTTTATGTCTTTTAAATATGTTCCCTCTATAGAAAGGAGCCTGTTCTTGAATGCTTTAAATCTTAATAGAATACAGATTTGGGGTAAAAAGTGAGCTGACACAGCCTTGGAAAAGTACTTAAAAGAGAAATTCTCAGTAATGTCCCCACGCAGTCTGTACAAGTCATTATAGAAAACAGAGCCAACCTGAATGTCTTTGGCTTTGGGATCCTCTCCCCACCAAACTGCTGACTCTGAGTCAGCGACCACCAGAAACCACTGAGAGGGCTCTTCTGTCCCCTGAGCCATGGGGAAGGGAGGTGTGATGTCTGACAAGGGTCAGTACTGGTCAGAGTTACCTAGTGGGGCTCCTTATGCTTGGTGGCAAACACTTAAGGAGTAAAATGCTTATGCTTGTATGATAATGTAAGCACATGAATCACTAATGGATTTGTCCACCTTTTACTCATCTACACTTCTTAGGAGACTGAAATCTGGATTAATTAAACAGCTACAGTTAAATGAAAATATAAGTTTGGAGGGACCCGTAATGTGTGGTTCAGAATAAGCTGTTCAGAAAATCTGACAATTAAAATGACTTGCGTGTCATTAACATATTCATTCCAATTGCAAAAATCATGCAATAGAAATTAAATTCTTCTACTGACCTCTGTGTTCTCTGAAGAATGTCCTACTTTTTGACCTATAAAAGCCAAGATGTTAGACTGTCTCTTAAACTGTTAAATTAGCACCAGTTTAGGGGCTCAGTTCAGACCTATGAGAGGTTGTTTGTCTCACATCGAAGCATAGCCATTGAAAATAAAGCATATCAGAAACAAAAAGTGGATGGTTGGAGGCTGAGTGGCTGTGCAGGACTTGTACCTCCCCTTCTCAGGACCCTCAATCTGCTGTCTTTCCCATAAGCAGATTAGGCTCAAGCAGTGCTAGCAATCTACCTCCCAAAAGAAGTGCCTTTGTTCCTTCCCACATACGTAATATTTATTATGCATTTTTTGTTTTTTCAGCTCTACAAAACGTATCAAATCTGTGGAGGATGAGATGGACAGTCCTGGTGAGGAGCCGTTCTATACAAGCCAAGGGCGCTCTCCAGGAAGTGGCAGCCAGTCAAGTGGATGGCATGAAGTGGAGCCAGGTAAGCCACGGCTTTCAGGAGCCTGAAAACAGAATTGCTCAGTTTTATTATCAGAATACAGTGAATGCTGAATAGAAGGTGATCTATTATCAAAATCTGGTAGCTTCTCGTGAGAAAAGGTCAGCCTAATGAAAATGCTGTGGTGGTTTTATTGCTCCTGCAGCTGCGAATGTTTCTGTATTGTGTCACTTCTGTATTTTTGCCAAGTATCTTAAGTATTTAAATAATGTAGCAAGAGATACGCTGTCTTTGTCTGTCAAAATGTCCAGATTCAGTTCTGGGATAGCAGTGACATTCTCTTAGCAAAAAAGCAGTACCTGTCTGGGGTGTGTCCCACCTTTATCCTGTTAAAATAAATATCCCCAAACTCATGTAAGGCAGAAGGACCTTTTGAGCACTGTACAACACTTGAGGTCACTTAGTAATGACGTTTAAGAGACTTACGATCGTCTGCAATACCATGAAGTGTGATTGGAGACTTCGTATCGCAATGATTATCACTTGGTATTAAACTCCATAAGCTTTAGGAAGCAGCTCTTCTGCTTCTTCTCAGTGAGTTTTTGTGTGTGATCTTTCTTGCTGATCATCTTTTGGGTTACGTTGCATACTCAGCTGTCTGTTGGTCACTTCTCCCGTGAGATGATCTGGGTGCTTATTACTATTGCAAATCTTTTTCTGGGTCACTGCTACATATAAGGTGAAGCTGATGTCTCTATTTTGGTTACAGCTGAATATTCAAATATTTATTGCCAATAAAAATAACAGAGGTCTTATTTGTTAGATAAACACAGGCAGTGCTTTCATCGCACGGTGTTTGAGAAGCCTCCCAGTATTGAGAAGGCCCTCTAAGCAACCCAAAGGGTCTTTTGCAACACATGTTTTTTTTCCTTCCTTGTTAGTTTGGATTTAAATTAGTATGGTTTTGGTTTGTTTTAAAACAACACACGCTTGTCCGGGACACTGTGTATAATGAACTATACAGCACAGAAAAGTAAATTCAACCTGAACAGCATTAAAATCAGGTCTGTTGGCACTTGGCCAGCCACCTATATCCTTCATCATGTAGGAAACATACCCACAGCTTTCTCTAGAGACCCTGTCAAACAGCTGTCCTTTACTGCATGCCCAGAAAGTCACCAAATTTGGGCTATTCCAGACTGGGAGGGGACTGATTCCCGTGCCTGAGAGCCCTTGGAGGATCCCCTGCCAGCTGCCCTCTCTCCTCTAATGAGGAGGAGCCAGCTTGTGGGCCCTTATTGACTGCAGATGTGGCACTTTGGCAGGAGCAGAGGGTGGACCTGCAGGCAGACAAGTGCCAGGCTCCCTGTGACTGCCGTGCCGCCGTGGTCCCTGAGGCTCTGGTGCTTTCAGTGAGGTGCCCTGCTCCTTGGATGCTAAGGGCTGTTTCCTCCATCAGCTCCAGCCTCCAGATGATGTAAGGCAGAGCTTTACCTTGTACTAAACTACGCTGCTCACGGAGCGGCAAAAACATGAACAAAAGCTCGGCGCCCATCGAAAGGAGAGATCACAACCTCTTCCACAGACACAGATGGCTAAATGCTGACTGGTTCACTGCTTCTACATCATTGTCAGACTGAAGGCTAGCTCCCCCCAAAGTTTGGGGTCCTCTTTATTAATGGCAAAAGCTCTTCATTTGTACAACAGCCAGAGGTTGGCTATTAATTTTGCTGTCACTTCTGGTGGTTTTCCCCACATGTGGTCATCACCTTGGTCTCATCTAAGTCCTGCTTAGATAGTGGCACTGCAGTGCTGAGCTGGGCAAGAAGAGAACTTAAAGCCTTACACACATGGGTGGGATCAGGGTTTCAAGCTGCACCACTACTCTCTACCCACTGGGTGCTTATCACAGAGGAGCAAAACTGCCCATGTCCTGAGGTTCTCAGAGAGGCACGAACAAGGCAGAGAAGGCATTTCCTTCCTCATGACCTTCCTCACAACAGAAAAATTCCAGTTTCTGACCAGGCTTGCCTGTAAAATGGCAGAAAATCGCCTTGCAACATAAGGAGCCAGGTACCAACTAGATGTAGCTTAGATTCATCAAGCTATCTATCACTGTCGCAGCTGAGAAGAAAAAGAGCTTTATCCTGCCTGCGTGGGATGCAGTTTAATTCTTTGTGCTATAGCCTTGGCCACACCCTGAGACTTCTGCCATGGCCATCAGCAGTATGTACCTAGTACAAGGTGCGCCCCCCACAGTAACTGAGGGACACATCCTGCCCCAGTGCAGCACACAGCTCTGTGCCTTACCACACCTGCGCCCTATACTGACCTCTGGCCTCTGTGTTTGACATGGATGCTGTGTCTCCATAAACATAAAACATTTCATGAGTCTTCAATGGGGCATCTGCCTAGAAAATATAATGGTCACCTGAAGGCCACGCGAATGATGTTAGGATTTATGTGTTACCTGGTGTCTTGCCACCCTCCAGAAGGGGTGGAACCCCTACTCTGTCTCAGACATGCTCTTTCCGACATCTCTCTTGTCCAGAGAAAGGCCTTGCCATTTATTTAACTTACAATCAAAAACCATGGCTATTTTAATGTACAGTAATCTCTGAACTTCTGTGTTTAGCCTTTTCTCAGTGAAATTCTCAGAAATCTAAAAACTAAAACCATCTTTTTGTTTTCCCTGGCTTCTCTTCCATGCGGTTCTCTTTATTCTGTGTGGGATAAGGCATATATCAATGGTGCAGAACGATGCTGGTTGTGAAGGCAGGCTGACGTTTTGTCCTGTGCTGGCAGAGCAGTGTAAGCCAGGTTTCCAAGCTCCATAATTAAACCCTGTCCTTTGGGTTACCAGCCAAACAACGGGAGGAAGAAATCAGACCAAGGAAAGGAAGCTTAGACTTGTCTGTGGGATGGCTGTTCTGGCTGAGAGGGAAAGTTCAGAGAGAGGAGCCAGCAGCCAACCTCCCAGCCCAGTAGGATTCACACCAAAGATAATAATATATCCTTTGGCTTTATTACCTTTGAGTAGACTGCTTCCTCACAGGGGATTTAGATTTAGGCAGAGATAGCTCCTTGGCCTATAAGCCTTGACAGGTTTATGGGAGTGAGAGGATGAATATTCTGTCTATGTGTGTTGCATTTGCTTAATTCTGAGGTGTGCACATGAGAAAAAGTGGGGACTATGACACAGGAGCAAACGCGGAGCTCTCTGTATATCTATGCCTCTATGGAGGGAGAGCAGAGCTCATGCACAGAGGGCTACGGCAGAAGGTATTGCCTGGGACAGTGAGGGGAAATGAGGCCCGCATGGTGGTTGGAGAAATGCCACACTTGAAAGAGAACACGGCACAGAAAAGAAATGGAAAAGGAGAAAACAATTTCAGACCATACAGAGGGGAAAAATATATAGGGAAAGAAAAAAGGAACAAATGCCAGGAAAATAAAGATTTGACTTCCTAGAAAGGAAATATGAAATGGAACATGTGAGCTCCTCATAGAGAGCACTCCAGGCAGAGGGTTATTTACCGCCAGCCGTGACTAGTCACTCTACATCTGTCTCCATTTTTTTCTCTTGAACAAATTCCCTTTTTGGATACTTTCTTCCTGCTTTGCTTCCCTGTGATTGCCCCTGTAAGTGGTCTTTGGAGGGCAGGCTGTATACTCAGAACATATGTGCAAACTGGCAGGAGAACAGAAGAGGACAAAACCACTCTGTGTGCTATTTAGATTAGGCAGTGGATGCTTCCCCTGTGCCTACTCTTGGGGTCTCCGCTGCGTGCAGAATCCATGCTGCACCTATTGTCCAGCCACACTCCTTCCTCAGAGCTCTGTCTTCAGGAGGTCCCCTGGGGCTCCCAGCACCCCAACATCTGTTTCACACGGAGACCTTGCTGGGCATAGGTCCTATCTGCTTCACCCACCAGCAACGTGACCTTTCCATTCTTGGCATTTCAAACTCACAGTAATGAGCGGAGGACTCAGCCTTGTGTTTTTTACATCTAGATGCTTCTTGCAAACAAGGATATAGCACTCTCCTTATACGTCAGATGTGACAACCAAAGCAAAAACTGACATTAATTCCGTGTTCTTGTACTGTACTCCTTGAGTCTCACATCCATTTACCTGCACTCGAAAGCTCCTGGGGAGCTCTCAGGCCTAGAAAGGCTGGAGTCTGCCAGAAAAGATGAATTTCCTCTCAAAACAGGAAGGCTTAGGAAGTAAAACAAAGCAGACATGTAGTAAATTACTTCTGCTTTTCAAATACCTTTTGCGGTATCCTCCTTACCATTACTTTATCTCAGCACTTTCAGTACATAACTCTTGTTAACTGAGAAGAAGGGCAAGAGAGGTAAAGATGATTTTAGTAGGAAAATAAGGCATCATCATCCTGGCTTTGAACTCAGGTACAAAGCTGGCCCATTCAGCTCTGTGGCAGGTCTGATGGCAATAGGGGTGAGTTGTAATTACAGATATACCATTTTTAATTCCATCAGAGAAGATTGAGTTTATATATATCGGCATCCCACTTACATGTTTTCTAATGCACTCTGATTCAGTCCAGGAGTAATGTTCTCATCGTGCTCTGCCAGTCATTTTGGAGTGCAGCATATGGACAGTGTTTGCCAATTTTACTTCCATTGTATTTCTATAGCGTCACATGGGAAAAATGTTTAAAATGCAAATTCAGAGCATCCTCTTAATTTCTTTACTTAGATCTTCCTAGGGCTTGTACTTCCACAAGTGAGTGCAGTCCCTGGAGGACAGTAATTCCAAGAAAGGTGTTTGTACTCCTCAAGATTTCAGAGGGGACATTTAGCTCTGCTTCAGTTGCAGTCCTGCCCTGCATCCACTTCCATGCTGGGGGGAGTTCTGGTCCTCCTGCTGGCAGATGGATGGCTGTTCTCATCACACTGTGCTGTGCTCTCATGCAACTTCACCTTCAAAAACCCAGGAACCAGCTGAGTCTTTCAGCACAAAAAACCTCCAGGAATTAGTAATCACACTCACACTGCCTGCTTGAAAGACAAGTGGCTCATGAAGTTGATAGTGTTATATGAACTTACAGTGGGCTAGAGTTCCCTGTTAGACTGCTGGACACGTCTTTGATAGTAAAGATACTGTTAAAGTCAGCCTCAGGATTGCTTGCTATGCCATTCAGGCTAGAACTGTTCATTCTCATGCCACCATCTATGGGACTCTCTGAAAATAATTTCTGAGCAATTTCTATGCAGCTGTAGAGCTCAGGTCTTATTTTGGAGTATTCTGCTTGCAGTGGCAGTGACCCCTAACTTACGAGTGCCATATCTCTCCCCGTTGCTGGTTATAGAAGGCAACTGGTCCAAGCTGTTTCAGCTACTGCCCTCTGAAATCTGGAACGGGCTGCCTTTGTAAAAGGCTTTCAACATGCAAAAAAGCTTCTTCTCTGTATTCACAAAAGACCTTTTATCAATGCCTTGCGAGTCAGAAAGACTCATTCAAGAACAGATCAGATGAGTTTGTTCTCAAAGTCTACTGAGAGTTATATCTGGAAATACCAGAGAAGTGGTACAAGGGAGATCATAGGTTGTGCTCTTTGTGCCCTAAACGCAGTTGTCATTTGGCACCAGGTAGAAAAGACAATCTGTAAAGACAATATATCCCAGCATCAGCAATGCAGACTACATCTGAACTGGCCTCAAGCAAAAGGTCTATAGGCTCATCAAAAATCAGCATCATACACTGAGAGCTCAGAGAAGTTTGCAATGACTGTGTTACACTACTGACAAAGACTAAAAAAATACTAACTGTAGAAAGTATGAAAAATGTAAAGATAAAAAAAAAGAAAGAAAAATAATCCCTTTTTTGTTGAGGGAACATTCAACTTCAAACCTGAAACAATCAATATCAAATCAAATTCTGGCATTACTATTCTGTGACTTGCTGAAGTGGACAGGTTTCATTAGATCACAAGTAGGCATAGGAATTACATGGCTTACAGTTACTTCCTTAAGCTGATTTTGTTGGGTACTCATAGACCCATTTATGAAAGAAAAAAACAACAAGGAAAGATCTCAATTTCTTGTATCCAGAGGAGGTCTACATCCAGGATCCCAGCCAATTGCATTTACTCAGTATTTCCCAAATGTGACACTGTGTGGCCCTCTTTTAGGGTTTTTAGGGTGTAAAGAACAACCAAGCAGCACATTCACATAGCCATGAATGAGGACTGCACCTTCTCTGTGTGGCAGCTTCATTAGACACCTTGACATTCTATCAGCAGGAGTTGGTACCATTTTTTCCTTCCTTGAACTTAATATCACAAGACAGCAAACACACTGCACAACCAAACCAACCTCCAGCCATTGTATAGTCTGGCCTTTCTAATGGGAGGTGAGAAACAGATCCAGTTTCTCTGATCACCGGAACATTTTGGTTTACAGAGAGGATATCATCAAGCTGATTTGTACCATTAAGCTGTAAAGTTACTGAATGGGAACTGCTGAGTCACAGCCTGAACCACTGATTGAGCACCTGGGGAAAGGACTCAGTCAGCCCTGGGAGCACAGGTGAAGGCAGTTCAGCTGTGGGACAGATAGGGATGGAGCCTCCAACTCTCTTAGACCTCATTTAAGGGCTGTCTGCCACTGGGGTAGGTTTTCTGTCTGTTGTTCTCTGTTGTGTGGAGTTTCCCTTGCAAGCCTAAATCTTTGGAGATGGGTGAGTGCTTTTTCTTTGTAGCACCTTTCTATTGCATTAGTCCCTTTGTTGTTACACCTCTTGCATCACCATTCCACTGTGTTGATCTTTCTGATTATTATAGATGCTAAGAGGTCTACAGCAGGCAGAACTTGCTGCCTTGTTGGTTTGAGATAATTTTAACTGTTCCTTTTCTCTAAGGAATGCTTCCTGAGCTTTGTTAAGCTGTGTACTGTATCTAGGACTCATTTACTTGCTTCACCATTCCCACTCAAACCCACACTTTCCACCTCCAAAGCACTACACACAATTTCCATCATTTCTCCCAGCTCTTGCAGGTTCTGCTGCAGGTGAGAAGCAGAGCATGACTGGGTTCATGTTGCCTTTCTTGCTTCCATGACTGTACATGGAATTAGCATGGCCTGTGTGGATGCTGCTGGTTTCAGGTGAACGGGCAGATGCCTGAAGTTAAATGTAGTATGAGAGCATGCTCCAGCTACTGCAAAGTATGGAGCTTTTATTAAATAATTTTGGTTCTGTGGAGTCTTGTGTTCCCTCATCCCTGCTCTCTGCACTACAGTATCCCATCAAAACAAAAGCTGCCCAGTGGTTTTCAAGATTTTTCTCCATAGAGCACTAGCACTTTATCAACTTCTACTGAAATACTGTATCAGCTCCTTGTCACTGGCAGTCTACAGTTCCTGCCGCTAAGAGTTTAATGCATTTGCAGGAGCACTTAGGCATCAAGACTTTGATATCACAATCTGTTAGTCACAGGTGCTACATGATAGGTTTGTGTTAGCACATTATAGATCTTTTATCAGATACTGTACAAAATGTGTGTGTTTCTCTGCCAGGCAATCAGAATCAGGCTGCTGCATAGTTGATGAGTTACTCACCAATGGAAGTTGTTGTTTATTTTAAACAGAATTTTTCCAGAACTGAACCTTAATGGGTAACTTAAACTCTTAAGTTAGAGCTTAGTGAGCCAGGAAAAATGCAGCAGTTCAGTTGTGGTGCTTTGAGTATTGTCAGTCTTCTGCAGTAATGTTAATCATTCAACTTGATGAACACTACTCATTTGCTTTAATAGATATAGTCATCTTGACAGCAAATTACCACTGGATCAATAGCTCAGCTTTTCTTTGGCAATTCAATAGCAGCATGAGACCTGTGACAACATGCCATGCTGTTGGCATTGCTGTTTCTATACCATGGAGGGAAGTGAGAGGTGGGAAAAGAAATACTAATTGAAAAGTCTCTGCTCTGACTGAAAACTTCTGTATGTTTTCACACATCTCAAAGGCCCCTTCCCCCCCACTCTCCCACTCTCAGAAAGCAGACACCACAACAAACTTGGCCCTGAGATTCAGCCCTTGACTCTTTCTGTTTTGAATAAAACAAAGTCCCATGCAGGTGTTTGGGCACATACCCAGCTTGCTGTAGCCCCCTGAGTAAGACACCTCTTTATTATGGCCCCAGAGAAGTCAGCCACTCAGTGCTGTGGCTTTGCTTTCTGCATCTAATTCCAGACATCAGGAAGTCCATCACTGAAAAATGGGTAGAGCCCTGCAGGAGTTTAGTTAAAAACTGCAGAAATTGCTTTACTTGTGACACCATCAGACACATGTGCTGTTTGCATGGACTTTAATGACCAAGTTAAAAGCAGATCTTCAGTGTGTGCCCCAACAGCCATGAGAGCACCTGAACTCATCTCTGGCTCCACACAAGTGGCTTCATCTGAATCATTCATCAGATCGATAGGGAGAATTTAGTGCATAGAAAACTCTTCCCTGACAAAGGCTGGAGAAACGCCTCCCAAAGATGAAAGGATTCCTGGGATGGGTGTGCTGCTTCAGTAGTCCACCTTCCTAATGTTCTTCACATGTCCTTGCTGGCTGAGCCATGTTCTGCCACCTCTCCTGTTTAATGTACAGAAAGAAAGAAAAGGCAGTGAAGTAGTTTATATTTCACTTGTGTCACTGAGCAAAAGCAATGCTCTTCCTCAGTGTAGCATATAGCAACAAAAGCAGACACTTTCTCTGAAAGCTCAAGTATTGAGGACAGAAGGAGGACAGAAGCCCTCTCTGTTTGTCTTCTTGCTGATTTGGAGCCTGTCAAATGCAACTCTTGAGAGTTCTAGGCGGATTTGCTCTGATACAGTTATCCTTAAAGATCATCTGATAGTGCAGCATGGGACTGTTTAATTGCAAAATGGGATTAAGCACACTGAGAGCATTGTACCTGTCTCCTGAAAGTTGGACTAGTTTTTTTTTTTATATTTGCTTCTGGGACCAATTCAGGATGTTGACTTGGATCTATAAACTCTTCTATAGATTAGATCTTGGTTAGGAAATGGACTGCATTCCTTTCATGTGCTGTCTTAGCAGTTGAGATCAGCAGACTTGCTTTTTCTAATGTGTTTGGGAAGCAGAAGCTATATTTTTATCTCTTGGTATACTGGTACAAAAGTGTTCAGCTTTATTAATTCTTAAGGCCACAGGAAAATTATCCATCACCTGTATAGGCAGTCATGGGAAAGGACCCTTTGCAAAGGCTGCACTGGACATGGGTTTTGGAAGCAGCTGGAAAATATTAGTAGCCTTCAGAGCCAATATCCAGTGCATATTGAGAGCCAGTAAATGATGCATATTATTCCAAATTCCTGTGCACTTCTGCATTTTATAAAACAGATAACTAAAATACTCACCTAGCCAGACCAGTCCCCAAGGGATGCCTATTTCCAAGCAGAGGACAAACCAAAAACACAGAACTGAACCCAAATTAGCCGAACAGGATGGCTAAGTGGTCAAAACAAATGGTTTTCGGATCTCTGAGTGAGGACCATGACCTCCTTCTGCATCAGTCAAGGCAACTGTGAAACTTTGTGAAAGAAGCTCACCACAAAACAGATGCTGGGCTATCTTAGGTAAATAAATTACCAAAAAATAATAACAAAAAACTCCCCTACGCGTTTTACAAAGCACAGCTGTGTAAATATTACATGAAATGGGGGAGAAGGGGAGCTGTAACATACACCCTTTTTTATGCAGAAGTTCTGCTCTTGGCGCTGTTTATTAACATTCCCAGTACAACCATCGCTGCGCACAGCACACAGTGCAGCTACTGTACTCATTTTGATCTTTGTTCTGAAGGAGAAAACAGGCTTTGCTTTAAGGCAAACATTCTCACCCAAAGTTTAAATGTGCAATGAGAAGTGTTAGGGGAGGGAGAGAAGACAGTGCAGGGATGGGAACAGGAAGCAGACTCTATTACATCTCCTTTTCTGTTTCCTTTCCCACACTGTGTGTGCTGCACTGACTCTGGATGTTCCTCATCCACCAGTTCTGTACAAATCCAGGAGCACTCCTGAGATCTTAACTTTCCTGAGCTGGGCACCCACTGCAATCCTTCTGTTTTTCAGCAGCTAGGAGCAGCACATTTCAGCCTGTGGATGTTCAAATAAAAAAGCATGGCTCTTCCCAGCTGGGCCAAAGGCTCACTAGTCCGTTTCACTGCTTCTGAAGCTGGTAGTGGACACTCGGGGAAGGAATCTAACAGCAGGACAGCTTCTCAGTGCTGCATGTCGGAGTGCAGCCTCTCAGATGTTGGCAGCAAGCAGCTTGGTTTCAGGAGCCAGAGGCTCTGTTTGCATCTTTGTTTGACAGCCTTCAGTGGAGATGTGCTCAGATGTTTTTAACCCATTCTTTATTTTGGCTTCCACAGCATCTCATGGGAGTGAGCCCCAGCTTAGCTCAGCACTCTGTAATGAAGAACCGCTTCTTTTCCCTGCTTTAAATCTGTTGCCTGATCATTCTGTTTTATGCCCCTTTTATTTTATTTTTTTGACAGTCTGAAATAGTGAGTAAATCGTTCCTTGCTTAGCTTCTTTCATGCTAAGCAGTGTCCAATGCCTTGACCACAGTCAGTGAGCATAGGGGAGCAGAGAATTGTGCAGCAATGGTTTGGATGCAGAGCCATCCTATGCCTGCAGGAAAGCGTATGTGCTGTGGTGGAAGTTGTTATTCCTCTAGACCTGTGACCTTGATAACCCCAGAGCTTGTGGCACAAGCACAGCACTACCTCTCAGCTGTTCCCTATTCAGCCACTAGTAAGCAACTTCTTTGGTCTCCAGCTCTGCAAAATCTTCATTCTCTCTGTCTAGTGTGCCTACTGACTACAGCTTTTTATTGAGTTCACTGAGGTCTTGTTAGAGGCAGGCAGGTAATGCACAGCATATCCCACCTCCGCTTGCCCATGCTGCTCTTTCTGGGCCTGCAGCCCTGGTGAGATCATCCCTTCTGCTCTTCTCTTACATCAGTGCTTGATGCTATTTTTAGTGTGATATACACCAAAAAGCAGAACACAAGAGATCCTGTGGCTAAAATTAGCTAGAAAATTATAGGCTGTGTTTTGAAGTTTTGTTCACGGTCTTCATTTGGCTCACTGGGGTTTGCCTCAAGATCTTTGAACTCCAAAGAGCCAATAAGATGAGGTAGTATCTGCATCCTCACATCCAACAGCAGTGCTGAAAAGAGTGGGACAATTTAAATCAGCAAAGGCTGGAGACAAAGTCTTAGGTTCCACCTGTAGGAAGGAAATACCTTGTATTTTAAAAGGAAGGATTTACAGTCAGTGAGATTGGAGAAATTGTAAATGTATGGATTATCTTTCTTCTTACTCAGTGTAACATCCCGTTTTATTACAGCAGCCCACGTTTGTCTCCAGGAGTTTTATCTGTAATGCAGTACGCTAATGCACCACTGTGCTCCAAACAGGAGAAAGCACTTTGGATGTAGTCCAGATTTAACCCTGTCTTAGGGCTTGCCTTTGCTCTGAACTAAAATAGTGACAAAGGAAAGTAAGGCATCATCCTGATTCTTCTCTGAGCTTGGCCAATCCTCAACGCAAGGTGCATGTGTGAAACAAAGGGTGCTGGTTGTTCTCTTTGTAGCTCCTCTGTCTCTCTGGGCCCTTTCAGCTCATACAACCTACATCCCTTTTCCATTCCTCGAGTGCAAACCACTTGGCTGCACAGAATCTGAATGTGCTGTTCAAGAAACTGCTTGGGACTGTCAAAGTAAAGGTTCAACATCTGACATCAAAACCAGTCCTGAAAGCAGTCCTGTAATCCAGGCAGAATTGCCAATTCTGGCCATTTGGAGCTTTTAAAAATTAAAAGATCCCCCAAACAGCTGTATTTCTTATGCAAATCCGTAGCCAAATGGGAACTTGTAGGTAGTAAATAAATGTTTGCCCTCTGTTAAAAAAATGATCATCTAGAAACCCTGTAATTTGTGGGGGGACAAAGAGGGCAAAGCAGCCTTGCAAACAGTCTTTCTCCCATGTCATAAGAACCATTGTGCCTGTTCTCTACTTTTACAGATTTTTTTTTTCTCTTTAATGTTAAGTGGAAAACCCTGAACAAAAACTGGCACTTAATTCAGAGTAAACAGTGGCAGCAACTGAATAGAAACCTGATGTCGAATATACAACCACCCCAGGAAAGTGGGAGTCCATTCCTTTCTTATCTCTTCCAGTTGTTGCCTTCTTAAGTGAGTTGTTCACAAAATCAGCCATTTAAAAATGCACAGAAACATTATTTTTTATGTTGATAGGGTTGCTTTAAAAAGAAATGGTTAAAAATCGATCCGCTGGCCTCTTGGGGAAATGCTGTAATGTTTTTGGCTGTCTCCTAATTTCTGCTGCCAGCGAAAAGTACCATCTGGCTTGTTTAGGGCCTTTTTCCATATCAGGTGCTTCCAAAATTCTCCCCAACCAGAGGATTGTTTCATTGGGTTGCTCTGCCTGCTGAGGCATGTGTCCTGGGCTGGGAATCCTACTGCTTCTGTTCCCTGCCATCTTGCTGATGGTGGTGTGTGTATGTTTGGGCACGGATCTTGCTGCCTCTCTCCCGAGGACATTTGCATCATTGTCAGCTGCACATATTAAATTGATATGCAGGGCTCAGAAACACGTATCCCATCTTTTGTCCCTTTGTTTGGGCAATTGTTGTGGTTTTAATTCTTCTTTGACACCTGGAATATCACAAAGCTGCTGATAATCTGTTGGCTGCTAAGGGGAATGTCATTGATAGAAGGATAATGTGTGTCAGACTTATCTCCAGATAATTGCAGGCACACCCCAAAACCCTTGCAGCTAAGGGAACGAATATCCTAAATCTGCTATTATTTTGGGGGAGAATATGGGGCAGTTGAGAATGGTGTCAGCCATGTATGGGATTTAAGGCCAGTTTTAGTTAACCCCACGTTGCTGTATTGAGTTACATCTAATGGAGGCCAGTTCTGGTGCTACCATTTTGTGGCAGCATGCAGTGATGTACTAAAATGGGGTTGATGTTCTTGGCACCTCCAGGAGTGGAGCTGCCCATGTGCCTTCTGCATGCACATGGAGCATCACACTGAGAGCCTGGCCCTTCAACCTGGGTCCATCTGATAGTGACATCTCCTTCTCAACGGAAAAAGAATCAAAGGATTCCTTGGGTTTTGAATTTGCCATTTAATTTCTGTATATAAATCTACCCCTCAGAGGATTCGGGAGTAGATGGAAAGTATTGTAATAGCTAAGCATACACTTTTGATTTGATCCTGTGGAAGGAAGGTGCGTGTTTTGAGAGGGATCCTGCCCTGAGCTGTCTTGTCCTATTTCTAAAATGATCTGTGCCATACACTGCTGACTTTTCCTGTCCATCCATTAAAAAGCGAATTATGAAGAGTGCTGAGACAAACAGACAGTAGTTTAACCTTGTTAGTAAAAATCAGGTAGCTGATATGTATTGCGAGGATGTTACCTCACAGCCCTTCTTTACAATACAGGGTTCTGAAATTACCTTGTTACTGTATAAACTGCCTTAGCTGTGTGCGTTCTTCCAGAGGTTATTGTTCTCAGTATGTTGGCACAGTCGTGTGACTGTGAGGAGTCAGTTCACGATGCGGTGAATTCCAAATACTTGGGAGATGGCCTTATCTATTTTTCACCAAAGGAATGAAACATTTTTGTTTCTTTCCTCCTAAGGTATTAGAAGTTTCAAAAGGACGTGCTGATATGTAAAGGAAATAATAACTACAGGCTGGGTGGGAAGCAGTACTTCAGAGTACTTTGTTTGCTAGTTTCCCCCCCGATCCTGATGTTTAAAGCATAAGTTAATAACTTAAATTAAGTAAACCCATTTTGTGAAGCACTGAGATACTTGAAGTGTATCAGACATTATTCATTTATTTTCGTGTGAGTGCAATAAAAATTTTACAAGCTGTAATCTTGTTCTTTTAATAGAGAGAAAACTATGCGGAATATGTTGCTTAGAGTATTAGATAAGCTACAGTGTGTTAATCAAATATTTTTGTGATATGAGGGCAGTTGAGAAAACAGTACAATTTTTGCTAATGGCACTGGTAAGTAAACGGATCTATCATTACATTGTCATGAAATGTGACATTGAGCAGAAACACCCTGCCAATCCCTAGAAGATAAGTATTTAATGTAATTAGACAGACACTGTCTCCTTTGTTGAATGTAGCATTAATCACCCAGAGAAGTCCAACTTTATATGAAATGCCTTTTTTTCTGATATGTCTTTGTATTAGAAAGCTACTTGTATGGTTCTATCATGATGATATATTTGAAGAAATGATTGCTGTTCAGTTTTCCTCATGACCGGTCTCTCTGTGCTATGTTCTGTAATGTGTATTTGTTTTATTTAGCCATGTTACGTTCTATAGCCACGATTTGCTTCCAAGTCCAGAAAACTGCATGCATTTGGAGCTGAGCCTCCTTGAAATATCTAATGCGTTCCACTCGTGCAGTCTAAGAGAAGCACAGATAGCTCCCACTCTGTTCTGCAGCTCTTCAAACGTGCTGTTAGCGTAGGTTCGTTGTTATGGCATAAGCAAAATGTTTTTGCCTCCAATGCTAGTTCATAATATCACACACGCATACAGACACACACTAAACTTCTTTCTATGAAATCTCATTGTTAAATTGATGAAAAATGTTGCCCCCTTCCAGAATTCGTTGGCACTACATTTTTCTCTCCTCTGTTGCTTGTCATTTGTGCTGTGAAACGCTGTCTGGTGATGAGCTGGTATCCACTTGAATCGATGCACTGTTGTATCTCCCCACCTCCTCAGTTGTGCAGAGGGCTTTGAAGGGGAAGAAAAGGGTTCAGTCAAAGATGACAGCAGACTTCACCAAGTAACAGGTGGAGGTCAAGTTGGTTTATTTGTTGGGATGAACAGAGCGCAGAGATGAAAAAATCTTCGCCATAATAAGGTTTAGGAAGAAAATGCTGACTAGTCTGAGCTTTGATTCCAGCTGACAGATCCTTTTCTAGTGTTCATTACTTGATTTCACAGTTCAGGCAATTTTAAGAGGCTTAAAATTATATTTCTGCTCTCCTCTATAGAACTTCTCGATCACTTTCTAATTTTTGCTTTAAGAAAAGTTATAGGGGCTCCCTAATAGGTCAGGCGTGCCTTTAGAATCTTACCAAGTCAACATGCCATCAAAAATGAAAGGATAAACCTTTCTTTGGGTCCCCAGTTTTACTGATTTGTTCTATAAATGAAGTAAAAATTGACACATAGATACCAATTCAATCAGAAAAATGAAAACTTTAGAAACTCCCCTGAGAAGTGGGTAGTAAAATAAGAGTGATGCCTGGGAAGTCACCTTTCCTGTCCAGGAGCAGGGGGTTTTGCAAGCAGTGGTAACACCACAAAGGAGGCTGTGCTGCGCCTGTGAGCTGTGCTCCATCCTGAAAGGCGGTCACAGCCACAGCCGGGCAATCAGAGCAGATCGTCCTGACGTTGTGTGCAGTGCTGGGACTGTGCTGACCTGTCGGCATCGTTGCGTATCAGTGCAGCAGCACAAAGGGATTTCAGAGGGCTGAGCTGAAGTATGCAAGGCTCTCCCAGCTCAGCCCCCTGCCCCTTCCCTCTGCTGGCAGCTGGGAGGGGAAGGCAGGCAGGTCTCCCTTCCCACCCTGTCTCTTCTACCACCACCCACTTCCTACCTGCTGAAGTTAGCAGCACAGGAGTATCTTTAGCCATTTGCTAAAATCCTCCCCCTCAGACTTTCTATTACTTCTGCATTCATTCTTTGCAGGAAGAGGAAACTCACTGGTCAAACCCTTGGACACCAGAATAGTTGCATGCAGTTTCCCAGGGAGCCAGATAGCTCTAAAGCTTCCCAGTGAGTGACAGTTTCTCTCTTCTATTCTTCTGAAACATGTGTTTTACACATATACTGGAAAATGTTAATATCAATTTGCAGCCAAATTCTTGTTTTTTTTTTTTTAAAAAAAAAAAAGATATCTCCCAAAGTATATACACTTAGAGCACCTCAGCACACATGTCACTTTTTTACGTAGGAAAAAGTGTTGGATGCTCTTATACACATAACATCATTGGGCTCGAAAGCTGTTAGCTCATTTAGAGTTAGTGGCAAGAACACCGGACTTGCCAGCACCAAACTGTGAAACCTCTCCTGTGTGACGGGTAGAAATCTCATGGGGGTAGGGATCCAAAAGGGGGAGGCGGGGGGTGTAAATCTGTGCATTTGGATTTGAGTATCTTCACTGCCATGGTATCAACTTTGTCTTAGAAGTCCTTGAATTACAAATCCTTGGAGGCTGGGAGAGAGTTTTGGAGAATTATCACTGTGTGCTTTCCCTGGTCTCTTCCTCTTTCCTTGGCATCCATTAATTACCGCTGTCAGAGAGAGGATGGCGGGCTAGGTGGATCCCTGTAATCTGATTTGGCATGGCTATTTTTCTGTGTTCCTAAGCTCATGAGATCAAGTTATGTAGGATTATTTCATAATGCCAGAGCAGCAGTTTCTGAGGTTCAACAAAGCTATCTAGCAAAGTGTCTATTAAAGAAAAATCCTGTCCCATACTGTAGCTTTCTTGGTCCAGTGAAGCAGCATCCTCATGCATACAAATCTTGTAAAGTTACTTCTGATAGCTCCCTCTGTCCCTTCATTTTTGTAAGCTAAAGTGCCATTTTCCTTTTTACAGCTTAATTGAGCCTAAATGCACCCATTTTCTACAATGTGGTATTTCGGTAATTTTACTATTTGCTCGTAAGTTTTCCCTTAAGCAAAAGGAAAGCTTTCTCTTTATCACTTCACTGGGCCAAGATTTCACACAGTATCCTGCTTGCTACAAAATATGATAGTGTTCTCTCTCACCTTGTTTCTTTTTTCTTCTTTTACTTTCTTTTATAAAATTAGGATATCTAAGAAACCCCGAACACCGTGGAGCACTACATGGTGGGTGTGCCTATTCAAACAATGCCAATGCTCTTGTTCTGGGTGCACAGACATTGGGGTGGTTGGGGGGTGTGCCAGCTGTCCTTCTTGTTTGGGTTCTCTGGTGGAGGAGAGCACTTTGCCAGAAGGACAGCCCGGAGAGAGCCTGGATGTGTTACCTCTGCCCTTTCCATGCCTGTTTCCATGAACCTGTAGGGACTGTTTCCCGTTGAGCCCTCTGCCTCTCTGTCAGACGTGTTTTCAGCTGCTCAGTGGATATAGAGGTGATGAGAAAAACTCATGAGCAGCTCCTCTGGAAGTGAAGCCAAAGCCACCCTGCTGCGCCCTCGCCTCCTCGGCCATAGGAACATTTCAGTTTTTTCCAGAGGGGCTTTTTGTTCCTCCTAGAATCCTGAAGCTATTGGGGATGCAGAAAAATGAGGCTGATTTTTGCCTGTCTGATATCACCTGTGTGAGATCTGACTTGTTGGAAAGCTGTTAAGTTTGTGCTGAGCAGGAGCTGCTGGGGCTTGCTGGGGAGTTGCTGGTGGTGGCCCTACAGTGCTGTTGCAGGAGGCACACACCAGCCTACATCAGCTATGGGCACCTTCCAGTGAAAGCACAGCAGCTCTATTTCAGCTCCAAACGAGTTCTTGTGTTATGGAGCGATGAGATGACTGTTCAGCCCTATGACTGTCAAACCTGGGCAGCTGTATCATAAAAACACCCAAAGCCACTGCATAGCAATACATAACAGTTCCATGAGTACGCTCTTGACCTGTCAAATTGTAAATCCATTTCAGCTTGGAATGATACATGAATTCAGTTTGCAACTCTTTCGTTCTTAGGAATAATGTGTAGACTCTTCACCTA
The DNA here is from genome assembly GCF_054131305.1 of Coturnix japonica. Lineage (NCBI taxonomy): Eukaryota > Metazoa > Chordata > Aves > Galliformes > Phasianidae > Coturnix > Coturnix japonica. The sequence continues at coordinate 26,573,773 of NC_140673.1, forward strand.
TACACAATTTGAGATCAGGTGACTTGACAGTGCATGTTAAATCATCTGAGTTATTTTCAGTCCTGTCCACAGCCCTTTTATTAATTAAAACATATGTTCAATGGCTGTGTGTACCGATTAAGTTCAAAACCAATATTAGCACCAAACTTAGTCCTGTCATCGTAAAAGTCATTTCAGAACATTACCATGCAGTAACTGAGGTCACAAGTCTGAAAAATCTGCATATTTACCCATCTCCATCTCATGCCTTTGGCATTTAGTAGCCATCATGGTTATATATAGCCTGGATAGCCGATGATCTTTTGATGGCATGCAAACATTGAGCAAAGGATTTTGGAGGGGGAGAGGAAAAAAAAAAAGAAACAACAAAATTTGACTCAATCCTCTATGCTTACTAAAATTCCCTTTAGCATCACTTGCAATTTAGAATCCATATGCATCTCAGGAAGATATAGTTGAAACATAAATCTATTCTGGGTCTTTTACTTGCAAAAATATCATACCTCAGCTATAATCATATGCAAAGACTTTTTAGAGGGCTTTGTAAATGCCATCCAAATTTACGATGGAATTTTTTTTGCCTAACAGCTATAGATGTTCCATCCCCAAAGCACCCACATAAAGGTATATTCTCCTATGGATGGCTGCAGTTTGTCCCCGCTGCTATATCTAATCTGCCAAGTACACTGAAAAAGTCTCAGACAGCATTTGAAATGAAACAAATGGAATCATGACTTTTAAATGACATCATGAAGTTTAAAGACATCATTAGGAAACAGTTTTTTGTTCTTATTGGTGTATGTATTTACAAAATGGAAACAAAGTAGAAATTAGAGGGAGAAGCCAACTGTTACCTTGCTGCTTATTATGCTTCTCACTAAAATTTTCAAATTTAAAACTGATGAAGTTTTATTTTGAAGTTAGTCAAACATTTGGTAACAGTTTATTAGTTATTTAAAGGGTCCCTTGGATGGCAAGGCAAGGATGGAGGCTCACTTACAACACCAAAAGCAATCCAGATGATGCTGTGAACACAGGTACAGGCAGATAAGATAATACGCTCTATGGGGACACTGCACCAAAGTACTTAGGGTAGAATTTAATGGGCAGGAGGTTTAAAATAATGATGAATGTTGCATCACGCAGTTTCACGTTCTGTAGACAGGATTTATCACTGGTAAAACTGACACTTCTCCTTTGTAAATGGAGGAGTGCTCATTTACAGAGTAGAAATATCGCCCTTCTTTATCCTAAGTGGCATCAGAATCCCGATTCTAACTTGAATAATCATTTTTGGCTAAAAATTGCTGAGGAATCCAAAAGCATTTAAAGCCTAAAGCCATTGAATTCATTTAATGCGCCTTTGGCACCTCTCTCTCTTAGTCCTTTTTGAACATTCTGGTCCTCATTTTAATCAATCTCTTTTTATTAAGTTCTTTGGCTCATTTACTTGTACGTGCATTTGCTTTATTTTATTTGGAACGTTTCTTTTGTAGCGTCTTGAAAAAGAGTTGTGACATTTCTTTTGGATAGCTTCTTAAGTATCTGGCAGTCACCTATGATACGATGTTGATGGGTATGGATAGATTAGCTCTGTTTTCCTGATATCTGTCAGATGTCGAGTTCTGAGGAAACTGGTTGTGTGTGTTGCTGATGCATATGCAGTAGTTTGATAAGTGGATAGATGGGAGCTTTCATTTTACTTCTGTACAATCATTGTTCATTAAGCTGGGTTTTGCTTTGTGAAGTGAGGTGCTCACTGGCAGGTGGTTAATCAGTGATCACGGTAACTCAGAGTGTGACCAGAGGAGCAAGCACACGTTCAAAACATAGAAACTAAAGAGCACTTTATTAGAATAAGTGAGTTTCTATCAGCACTGTATTTTTCACATACTGGAGCAACTAATACAGTAAACTGATGGATGGCAGCTAGTGTGACTGTAGCTCAGCTGAAGACAAAGCTCGCTCAGCAATAAGTAGAACAGATTTGCTATGACTGACAGTAGCATAGCCATCCAAAGTTCAAGAAACTTGAAATTAAGGCTTCCCTAGGAAAAAGGAAAAAAAGAGAAAAAAAAAAAAAGAAAAAAAAGAAAAAGAAAAAAAAAGGAAAAAGGAAAAAAAAAGAAAAAAAAAGAAAAAAGAAAAAGCAGCCAATCAGCATTTCTGTTGATACTTATTTCAGATACGGATGGAATAATTTTTGTGGAAGGACGAAAATTCCTTGGAAAATTCTTCCCTCGTATCAGCTTTTTCTTCAACAGCCAACTTGTCTTTATGCATCATCTCTTTGTTCTGCATGTTGTTGAGTTCGTGGTCCACCTGGTGATATCTGAGCTTCTGTGATTCCTTTTTATAGTGTCCCTTGAGAATGAAGATCTAAGTCACACTTCATAGCTTTTGTTGTTTCTGAATCTTCATCAAGAGTCTAGTGGCAGGGAACTGCTGGGAGTATTGGGGTAATTATCTAACAGTCGTCTTTGGAGGTGAATATTAGCTGGTCAGTGTGACTGACTTGATATGGAGTTATTGTTTAAGATGTGTATGGTCAGAATTATCTTAGTAATTAACAAGCAAAATTGGATGAACGTATAGATACAGAGCTGTAGATTTGGAGAAGAGGGGAATTTTTCTCTTATATGAATATGTTCACTTCATCAAAGTTACTCGTCATTTCAGTACCTCCGTTAATAAGGTGCCTAGCTGTATGGGAAGTAGGTTAATAGGTACTTGTTTGCTCTGGGAAGGATTGGTGCATTCAATTCTCACACATCATTTTCCAATCCATTAAAATATATATCAGCCTCATGCATGAAAATTTGAAGATCTTAAGCTGTACTCAAGGAAGACTCTTATGTGGTACATCTCTAGTACTGGCAGACATAAGGAGATAGAGGAATTAAACAAACCACAATGCTCCCGTGCCCCTTAGAAGATGAGGAACATGGAGTATTCCTGGGCACTCACTGATTAAACTTGGGCTGGAGGTTTGCGAAGTGCAGAGTTTTGGAAAGTCTTACTGCGGGACTTCAACATCCGTGCAATGGCTCCAGTAACCAGAGTCTCTCAAGGACAAGGACCCCATTTACGCTTGCATTATGCATTGAGCAAAAGGGTGTGATGCATGACGTGGAATGAACAAAATAACTTGTGTGTTTAGGGAAATGCCAAATTAATGAAAATTCAGAAAGCTCTAATGTTGAAAAGGCACTCAAATTCCTTGATAGAAATATAATGCTGCTAACAGTTTCAAGATTATTGTTGTCTGAATTTTCTGCTTATTGTGTACGGCAATTAAAATTCTTTTCAACTGAAAAACCAATGTCAAATTAATATTTCCTTGTGGAAAAAAATACGAAAGTATACATCTTGTTCCATTTAGCACCATCAGGGTCTTTGGTCTGGCTCCCTCTGTCCATTGACAAAAACCGATTCATGTTAATGGGAGCAGGCTAAGACTGTATATGTTTGGCATATATGTACTTATACAACCGCATGAATTCAGTGAGCTATGGAAACACCCACTCAGACTTCCATCTGTGTTTCGTGCCACATATCCCCTTATTTTCTTTTTATTTAGCAATTAACTTTTCCACTTATTCTGTAGTTAAAAGCTGCCATAAGATGAAAACAGACTAATTCTGATTTTCGTCTCTTCATCTCAAAAATAACATTGAGGAGAGTCAGACCTGGATTGTGAAACTACGTTACCCAACCAAGCCAGGTGTGACTGTGATTTGGACAACAGTTCTGTGCACAGACCAGTAAGGAACACTTGAAAACCCCACCTGGGTCACCCAGCCGTTGTGTTCTGGCTGTTCTTGTTTATTCCTTACTCAGAGCAGATGGATAGAAAGAGGCAGGGAATGGGGAGGATCCTTGGCTCCATTCCCTATTCACCGGCCAGCACAGCTGAGATGGGCTGGGGATAGAGTAATTTGTTGCTGCCCCGCACTAGGGAGGAAGCAGAGGAGAGCTGGGCCTCCCAGGTGTCCTTAAGGGTTGGCACCACCACGTGGAGTGCTGAAACCTGGTCTTCCATGCTGTGGTCCCCAGTATTTGCCAGCTTACGGGAACAATGCTGAGGAAAGCGGTGCAAGGCAGCAGCATCCTCCCTGGGCTCTGCCCTTGGTAGCTCCAGCTTTAACTTTTTAATTTCCTGCATCCCTGAGCAACACAGGAGGGGAAGCTGAGGGCTGCGGACCACTAAATGTGTTAAAACTCATTAGGTATGAAACAGAAGACCTTTAAAACTAGCCGAGAGTCTCATACATGGGTGCCAAAAATTAAACACCTAATCCTATCTTTAGTCATTTAGTTCCTGCCTCACAGTTGTTAATATACAACATGCAATCTCATAGGTGGCCTGATTTCCATAGGCACCGGGCACCTACAAAGCTAACTGAAGTGTTGAGATTGCTTACCTAAGAGCGAGAGCTGGAGAATCAGATTTAAATTTTTCTGGGTGATTAAACCTGAGTTCGCTCACTTTTGCTCTCAGCTCCTGAAAGGAGCTTCAATAGAATGACCAGCGTTGTAACATATGGCTCAGCGAGGGGAGAAAAAAAGAAAATGAGTATTAGAAATGGATGGACTAAAGAATACGCAGGATATATCAGGCACATTAACCAAACATATGGTGCTAAATGAGATATTTTTTTAAAATTGCAAAAAAAATTGACATTCCTGGCAGTTTCAAGGATAATGTGACATGGCTGTGATAAATTTAGAAGAATGGGACATATTTTGGCTTGTTCTTGGAAACCTTTCTCTTGCATGCCGACTGTATTTCTTCTTTTATTAACCCATTCAGAGAATGTTTGAATTTTGCTGCTAGAGCACCATGCTAGCGCAACGTAGAATGTGAATGATGCTAATTGCTTTGCACTGCCTAACTTTCTGTCATACCCTCCCCTCTTAAAGGACAAAACATGCTTTGGAAATGAGCTGGCAAGCTCAACTTCTTCTTTCTCTTGGTCAATATTAAGTGATGTAATTAAGCTCCTGTTTGCATATTCTTCTGAACTAGGAAGCAGCCATTTTTTTTCTTGAGATCTGATGGATATGATCACTCACGATAAAATGTGTCATTACAAACCTCAAACAAAATGAAAACATGATAGAGTTGGCCTGTTCCAAAGCAACACATTTCAGAATATCCTGAAATTAAAAAGAAAAAAAAAAAAAAAGCAACAGTAGTAATGATGGCAATCAGAACGATGATAACAAACAAATGTAAGAAAAGAAGGAACCAATAATCAGTGCTTCAGTTTGTATGTCTACTCAATTTCACAATGTAGTGTTACATCAAAACCTCTATTTTCCAATGACAGCATCTGTTCCAACCCTACAGAAGCCCTTCCTGGATGAACGCAGCCCTGCTCAGCACTGCCGTGCTTCAAGGTCATCCACCACCACTGTTGTGGTGCCAGTGTTTGGATGCATCCACATAAACGTGCTGCAGCTTTTGGCTGCATCTCCCTGCCCCTTCCCCAGGCAGTGGTTCAGATGCAGGCAGGTTTTTAGTGCAGTAGCCCAGCTCCTCCAGCACCAGGAGCACAAATATTGCCACTGCCCCTTGATTCTGTGCTTAGGGCTGGGGTGACACCTGTTCACTTTTTTCCTCCCCAGTTCCTCCATTGTAAGGACATCAGGGTCAACATCACCCTGATCTCTTTTGAGTGTCCTTGTCCTGGATGTGGACGCTCAAAGAAAGAGCAGCCACAAAGTTAAATCCCAACGTGCCATGTGAGCAGAAATCCAGCAGGCTGTAAAGAAATATGTCACTGAAGATAGCTTAGCTCAGCCTCCTTTTCTCACTTACCCCAAACTGAACCAACTCTCTTGCTTGTGTCCCTACCCAAAATCTTTGAGAGCAATGTGAAAGGAACCAACCCGGCATTTTTCTTATCTCTGTCCATTCCAAACTCTTATTTTTAAAAGATTAGATGTGTAACTTCTCTTAGTATGAGGAAACAACCCTCACAACAGCAAATCCCCGTAGCAAACAGTTTCAAGACAGAAAGCTGTAATTACAGCACTGGAGCTCTAACCACTCCTTTACTATTTAACTTGATGAAATATAAACTGCAAACCCTCACTGAAACCATTAAGACCCCAGCAGAGCAGTGTATAAAGAACAAGAAGGCTTCTGCTTATTGCAATCAACATCCAAGGGACTATAAAGCTAGTGTTATTAAATATAAAGTTAATGATATTGTCCAGAGATAACATTGTCCAGACCTTTCTCTTCCATTTTTAATAATTACATTCTGTAAAATACAGAGTAGGTTGAATGGCTTTGCTGGTGGAAGTTCAACTTCCATGTTATCTTAGTTTTTGCTTGCTAACCTGAAACCCCAACAACTCTGCAACTTTGTTTTGCTAAATCCTTATGGATATGCAAAATGTGTGATGTACTGCATGTATCGGAAATTATCTATTTTCAGAGTACATGCAGATAATCAGGATATCCATATGCCTCTACATCTATAAAAATCAAGTTAATAATATGGACACACGTCTTCATCTATCTGCTGCAACATTATTTTATCTAAGCATAAATCACACTTAAAAAAAAAAAAAAAGAAAAGAAAAAAAGAAAGAAAGAAAAAAAAAGCCCTGATTTGAGAGCCTGTATATTTGTTCCATTAATTTCTTTGGAACCACGTGGAAGCCAAAAGGGCCTCAAGATTGGTAGCATATCAGCAGAAGTTGATCTCAGGAAATGTAACAAAACAGTCAGAGCTGCACTGTGCCATTTCTGCCTGTCCACGGGAGAGGTTTCACCCACTGGCAGCTTAACTTTACCTTTCTTTGGAAGCCTTTGATATAGCTCAAGGGCATTATAACAGCTGAAATAATTCCACTGTGGCTTCTAATATCAAGACACAAATACCATTCACCCTTTAAAAATTTTTGAAAGCAAAAGGGAACCACATAAATATATTACTTTCAAATACCTTTGAAGTCAGTGGAGTAAGGAAGGGCAGGGTTTGGACTCGGAAAACTTCATTCTGAAGTCGTGCCTTGAGTCTTGAAGCACGTTTAAAAGATCCATTTGCCATAATCTACTGAACCAGTAAGTGAAAGACAGAACTCATAAAAAGCCTGTAAAAATCCAAATGCTCCAGCTATTACAGATTTCTAAAAATAAAGCAGAGTAGGTTTCAGTAGCAATAATAAGCTGCATCTTATCCATATTTCAGATTTAGAAGAAAAATATGGCTGCCTTCTAGTACTCATTGCTCACAGCAAACCATGGCCACTTCTGCCTCAAAAAAGCCCATAAATAAAAGTGAGCTTTCAGCTTGCTGTTGTATTCAATTTCGTTTGTCCTTTAAGTTTATCTAGCTGCTTCTGCACCCACTTTCACAATGCATAGGCTGTCGTTCCATGACCTAGCATTATTAAATTGCACTTATCAATCATTCTTGCCAGGAATGCCATCGCCAACTGCATTAAAGAAGTCAGAGAAGTCTGGTTTCAGCAGTCCCTCGCCTTCGCAGACCTCCTCCCTTGGAACGGCTTTCACACAGCACCATCGACCTGTCATTACAGGACCCAGAGGTGAGGCTTAACCCAAGAGCCCCCAGGCAGCTTAAACATTAGCCACAGCACCCGGCGTCCCAGTGCTTTGCCACGGAAAGTCATCGCCACGTGTGACACACTCAGAGCCAGGCTGTGCTTCCAAAGCTCCAGAACCTGGAGGTTGTCGTTGTCGAGGCTCGTGTTTGGTTTTTGTGAGGCTGAGATGTTTGGTACAACTCCTGATAACAGTTCAGCAGTTGCAAAGGTGGAAATGCAGGTTTCTGAAGTCAGTTCAGGTTTTTATTTGAAGAGGGTGGGGAATAGGAGAAAATATATTAGGTAGAGTATCTTATGCTTGTGTCAGTGCATAGCTGCTTGAGATAGGGACACATCAGTCACTTCTGGGCCATGCCAATCTTCCAACATTCTCACTTGGTTGCTACAAGTCATTCGGTGCTCGCGTTGTTGGTGTCGGTGTACTGAAGAGCTACCTTGGTGGTGGACTGCTTTGAAGTTGGTTTCTGCAAAGCTTTGGCTGGTTTTCTTCATAGTCCTATTCTGTCTGGCTTTTCAAGTAACAGAAGTGTCCTCTGGGTCTAGATGTGCTTATACATTTTTGTTAGAAAGGTGCACTTGAATTAACATAGCAAACAAAATGTGGTACTCAGTTCACATTTGAAAAGGAAGACGCTTGGTCGTAGTAACATACAAAAAAATGAATGAATCTTCTTACAAACCTCTTTGGAAGATGTAAAAGTAGATGTGAATGGCTGTGGCGTGTTTCTTTCTGATATGGAATTTTGTCTCATTTAGAGGAGATTAAGGAATTGGTCGAACAGTGGAGCATAAAAAGATGCATTAGCAATTCCTGCTAGAAATTGTTTTGAAATGTCTGCTTGGTGTACGTATGCTTTTACTGAGGGCAACATAAACCACAAGTAGCCTCTTTGTGCAGTGTCAGGTGATGTGGTGTAAAGTAGTAGCACTACACTAAGTTGAAGTGAGGTCAGAATTGCACCTCATGGTCATTTGGACTTTACTAAATCTACTTAATACAGTTTGATTTATTGTAGTTAATCCCATAAAAATTAATTATCTTGAGAGAGACACACCTAGACCCTCAGAAGGTATTTAGGCACCCAAGACCTATGCAGATTTCCCGTGGAATGTGGATCTGAGCTATCTGGCAAATATATCAACTTTTAAGAGCCTTGATAATTGGCGATATAAGAATGAATAATATGAATGTTCCATTAACGTTATTTTCAGTGCACATCGGATGCTGCTGAATTCCTCTCTTTTAGAAGCTCAGCCTTTTAGATTTGAATTGTTGATTGATTAGTTAATAGGTCCTTTCTGTATTTAGCTGTGTTTTACCTCAGTCATTTTTCAGATCATTAAATGCCTTTGCTCCTATTTAGACTCTCTGTTTTGGATTTTTGTGTGGTTTAGAGAGGAGTCTTGTCACTAGTGAGGTCTTATTTAAGGCTCATCCATGGTCTGTTTTCACAAGACTTTCTGTGCACCTGGGGATACCCATCAGCTCTGTGAGAAGAACTTCTAAGACTGCCAGAATTTGAAAGAGTGGATACAGTGATTCTTTCTGACAAATTCAGTTTGCTTGGAAGGAGATGTCTCCATAGACAAGTAACATCTTTTCTAATGATCACTCTTCCTAATAGGTTAATCAAAAACGGTCTTCTGCAGCATCAGTTGGGAGTATCCTCTTCTGTTTCATACTTGTTTACAAACAGAAATCTTCACAGCTTTCAGGAAAAATCCCTCTGAATCTGAATTCTTTCAGTGTCATCATCCTAGAAGTCTTCTTCCAGACCTCATTCTTTGTTCTTTGCTGGACGTGTCTCTTCAGTATTGTTCCTCCACAGAACATCGGCTGTGTTTGCTTCGCTTCTACCACAATCATTCTGTTAGTACATGGTAATATGCTGAGATGGATTATTTTCTGCAAATCCAGCTTTGTTCTTTATCCAATTCCCTTCAGTGTACTTTAGGACAGTAAGCAAAAGAGAGAAGCTTTTCAGGTATGAAAAGTGGCAACATAAGGAGCGTAATGCAATCATATAAGAGGATATCATCTTTGAGCAATTCACATCCACCATCAGTTATTGAAACTTGTAGATTTTACAGTAATGATAGGAATAATGTAGTACACATATGTTGCCTCCTCTTTGGCTACGTATGCATTATGTAAGTGGCTGATGACAGGTCATTCTGCGTGGTCTTCAGGAAGATAAAAGCTGGATTTAATCCTCATTCTGTAGAGACTCTCTGCATGTCAGAGAAAGTCATGAATAAGTGGGTCACCATCAGAGTAAGCTCCTCAGTCAACTGAATGACTATGAGAAGGTTCAGTCTTCTTCTGGTGTTTATCTGTGCAAGTTTATCACTTGGATGTGTATATGAGATGCATGATCAGTTTAGATGGCAGTGAAGAAGCTGTAGACTATTCATGGCAGGTGTTGTCATTGACAACCACTGATTTGTAACTTCTTGGGAATATTCCTGAATCTTTTACATGCTTCCAAACATTTTGTAGATCACAGTGCACATCCTAACACTGGGGATATCCCAGGATCCTGGAGTGCCCTTCCCAGTGATCCACAAATGAGCCACTTTGGGAAATAATTGCAAAAGGTGTAGATCATTAAGAGGATTTCTTTGCTGTAAAATGCTCCATTCAATGAACCAACTGGAAAACCTCTGTTCTCGTGAAATTGTCTGTGCTGCACTGTGTTGTGGAAGGCTGTACACTAGTTTCCTATCTGCACTGGTGCTGCTGCCAGTACTCAGCCCAGCTGGGCAGTAGCCAGCAGAGAGGATCTGAGCTGGCTGACCATAGGACCAGATGTGCAGTGAGTGCTGGCGCATGGATGCCAATGCTTCAGTGACTCCTCAGTAGTTCCAACAGATGGTGGTAAGATCCAAGTTTCTTTGGTGCTAAGCTAGCAAAGTGATTCATGGAGCCTCACTTGATGATGGCAGTTTTTTGGGCATGACTCTATGAATGCGCCATATGTCTTCTCTGGACCAGCATGGTTAGGATTCAGTGCCTGGCAGATGGTAAATTGATCACCTATAGGGTGGCTTTAGCACTGCTATCAGTTTTAGAACGTATTTCAAAGCCCTGAAAATTCGAGCAGATAGATCTCTTTCTCCTACACAGTGTACTTCTGATACCTTCAAGATAGATGATCTGGTGGCCGGTGTTTCTCTCCACAGTATTCCAGTACTGCAAAGCCATCATCTGCTGCTGGCCTCACACAAAGTTTAGCAGCACTGGCCTCAGCCTGCTTGAAATCTTTAGCAGACAGTGAAGTACTTAAAATACTATGGGTGACAGCAGTATTTACAAAAGTGACTTCCCTGCATTGCTACTTACACTCTAGTTACTTTGTATCTGGAGCTGGCTGAAACATTAAATTAACCACGATCTTGTAAATCTGGTATATACAGCAGCCTGTGCTCTGGAGCATTCATGCATTTCCACAGAGTATGACAACACAGACACTGCAAGCCAAAAAGCGAGGAAGAAAAGGCAAAGAAAGAAAAAAATAAGATTGAGATGGTGTATTAGGAAGATAAATGAAGGAGAAACACAGTTACAAGACAAGAAATTCAGCAGAAAGGGAAAACCCAAGTAATTGGGTGTGTGAGCAGAAAGAGAAGAAGGGATGGAAGTCAACTAGTGGAGTGGTTCCCTATTACAGTAATCTCCTCCATAGTAAGCATAACCACTGAGATTTCTATCAGGATGAGATCTACCAGGGAAATTGGCAGGTTGGTGCTCTCTGTTAGTTCCTAAGTGTCAGAAACTTGTCAAAAATCGGGGAGGACGTTGTGCCCTTCTTTGTCAAAATTGGTCACCAAAATATCAGTAGCTGTTAGCTGTCCTGTCAGGCAACTTCATGCATTCCAAGATGATAATTCCTAATTCCAAAACTTTACAGCACAAAAGGACATTTTGTAATATACAGTTGTACTTATCACATTGCATATTATTTGAAGGCTGCCCTCAAAGATGCCTGACTACAGCAGCCTCCTACTTTCCTTTGCATTTGGACAAAAACTAAGCAATGGAATTTCATTCTGATACAGACACCTCAAATCAAGGGATGTTAATTTAAGACAGTGAAAAGAGGAGGGAGTCACAACACGAGGGTAGTAATGTGTATGGCAGTTGAGCAGAAACCCCAGATACCATCCCACTGACCAAGAGATTAGCTAACCCAGCCTCAGTGCAAAGTCATGCTCTAGGTTAGTGTGAGGATACAGGGAGGGCTCGCCTGGCTTTAACTGAGCATGTAGGTGCAGGTTTTGATTCTCCCCATTCCCTCACTTCGAAGCAAGAGCAATCTGAAAGGGAAGCAGTTTCCTAACAGATGGCCTCAAGGTCAGGGCTTAGTAATTACTGGATGCCCTACCCAATCTCCCGTCCACTGCCATATCCCAGGCAGGGGAGGACCGGGAGGAAGGCTCGCAAATGGTTAAAGCTTCAGCTAAACAAAAGTCAGGAACCGTGTAATTAAAACTCTACCTTTGTTGTATTGTAAAGAGTTAGCCTGTGACATAGGAAATATTTAAAGGAGCAGGCTGTTCAGCTAATTTGTGTGCGACTGAACTGCTTAGACAGTCCTATCCTAAATTAACTGTAAGGCCACCCACTGAGATTGCCTCATAAAGGGCCATGATTGCTCAGCTTCGTTTTGTATAACCGTTCAATAATTACTAGATAAATGCATAACTAAAAGCTCTATTACACTAATAATTTGTACTGAGATAGATGTGTGGGACACCATGCTGGGTTAATTTGTCATCCCTGCAGCAAACTTCTAAAGAGGGCTCTTTTGCAGAGGAATTGTGTTAATATGTTGCTCCAGTGAGGACATGTTAGAGCAACAAGATGACTTGGTCGCTTAATCTCCTAAAGAGGCAAATAGCCTGGAGGGTAAGTGCCAGAAAGAAGAATGGGGGGTGATTAACACAGTGGACCCAGATTTAAATGCATCCTGACAAAAGCAGCTGATCTAACTGAGCAAAAGAATGAGACAAAGTTTAAAAAATAAAAAAAAAATAAAATAAAATAAAAAAAAAGGACAGTGTTAAAAATACTAATAGGATTTCATGCATCCCTAAAAAATAATATAAAATAAAGTGCTGCGGGACCAAAGTCTGTTACTCATGCTTTTACCAATTCGGCGTTCAGATTCTTTGCCCTCTTTGATGTATCCGTGAAGTTAAACTGTATGCTTGAAACAGTGCAGTGAACTATAATATTTTTATCTCTGCTTTATGCTAAATTCTTTTAGCTTCAGACACACACAAAAAGCACATTATTGCTTTAAATATGGAACCCATGTTTAAGCATGAGAGCTCTGGATTTTCAACCTCCTCTATTGACAGAACCATAAATCATGTTAAAGTTAAGTGAATTACTGTAGCGTGGAACTATAGCTTTAACAATGTTTATGTAGTATCAGCTTACCATCTACAGAATGAAAGGGGGAAAAAAACACTGATATTAGAAATGGGAATGTGGAGTCCTATTAACTTAACAGCAATATATCACTCCAAAGTCACAGATTCCATTACCATGCCCTTTTTAGTATCAAAGCAGAATTATATCATCACACGCATAAAGGTTGTGGTTTTTAAGAGAATTTGCATTTCTATTGTAAACTTATCAACTGCATTTCATTATTAGGAAGACATGATGTATTCTCCTAGCTGTAGTTTTTATCTCCTATAGGTGAATACATAGTATGTATTAAAACCAATAGTAATATGCAAAAGTTGCCAGTATTTGATGTGAAATAGGAATTCCACAAATAGGTTAAATAGTATATATTTTTTTGCCTCTACCTTTTATCTTGGGAGGGAGGAGTGCTTTTGATTAGAGGTGATTTTTATTCCTCTACCCATGTGATCAGTTTTTAGCATTATGATCTCCCCAAAGTAAGAGAACGCTGACATGTTTTAAAAGAATCTGCTCAAAATAGCAAAGTTAAGTGGCCCCCTGCCTGTGCCAGAATCTGAACCCAGCACTCAGTTCAGCTCTACAGGTTTTCAGAAGCAGCTCATACACCAATAAGCCCTGCACCCAAATGCAGCTTTGAGCATGTTCTCCTTTTGCTAGGAGCTCATGGGCAGAATGTCCTTCTGCCTCCCACTTGCTGCTGCAAAATCTCTAATTTCCTGAACAAAGGGTCCAGGTGCCTCACACAATTTGGTCTTCAAAGCAGCAAAAAGGGGCAGATAGGCAGCTCAACTCGAAGTCACTGTGGATCTGCTTTTTCAGCCGCCCACCTGCACTTGACTTCAGGAGCTGAGAGTTGAGCATTCTGCAGTTCAGTCCTTCTTGACGTCCATGGGTGGGAACAGATCTTCCATCCATCACATTTAGGGTACAGCCATTTCCATTACAGTTTGAATGTTCCTGCTATGTGTGCCTCTTGCTGCATTACAGGACTGAAGCAATGCATATGTTTCCCAGCAATCTGAATTCCCCTCACAGGGCTGGTCCTGCTCTGCTCAGTTCTATCCTCAGCAGCTCCATGTTGAAGTAGAGACAAGTCCTTGCTACCCTAAATTTATGACTGCTCTACATTTATCACCCTAAAGTCTATCCCTAATGGGCAGTGAGAAAAATGGGGACTTTCAGAAAGCTTTGAAGGAGTTACAGGGACTCAGGTCCCACTGAAACTGAAAAACAGGTAATGAATTCTCTCAGGACCTCTGCAAGTCCCAGACCGAGTTTCTTAATTACTTTTTTTTTCTTGTTTAGGTAACTGCTTTCATCACAAAAATCCCTGGACTTAAAGCTATTGTTTTAGGCTTCTATTCTTCACCTCTTGCATTGTATTATACACAGAAGTGTAAGTTTCTTTCAACAAATTTGGGTTATTGCCAGATCTCCTTATTAAAAAGTCACTCTTCATATTTCCGATAAACACAGCTGTTTCATGGTGTTTGGAAGCATTTCACATCAGCCAGCATGGTGGCTCATCCAATTAGTCCTCTAATATGGTCAATTTTGAGAGTAAGTACCTTTGGGGTACAAAAGGTGGGATACATCTTGCATAATTTGAACTGGCACTTGCTTCACTTAAATGCTAGCTGAAGGCCTGCAGCATGCAGGGAGTTAAAGCAGCCTAGGAGCCTGAAGTGGAAATATCTAGAAGAACAAACTGTTCCATCACATTTCCAGGGAAATGACTTTAAAAAAAATATACTTTCTTAATTGTAATGAAGCCAATTATAACGGCCTCAAAAACAAGCAGATATAAGTGATCCTGTTTCATTATGATTATAATGTTACTATTTCTAGGAAGATCAATCAATCTTTAATGAGCTGTTAGTAAACCTAACCATCACTTTATGCAGGAGGTATCTCATCATTGCGCCTTAGCGAAGCTGACCCACTGAAGGAACAGTGGGATTGCATCCCCAGATCACTAATTCCTTGAACGGGTGGGGAGTGCAGGGTCTTTTCCCAGCTGGGAGAAGGCAACACAAAACAACCCCTTTATTGATTTCAGATGACTTTATGAAGAAAGAAGTTTCATCCTAGTCATCTGGATGTGAAGGGGCTTGGCAAGGGTTTTTGGAAGGGGAGATGGCAGGTGGATGGATCAGTATGTCGTTCTCATATGTTAGACTGTGCGGGTGGAGAAATCTGAGTGCTGCAGGTGTGACCACAAAGTCCCTTTGCCGCCTCAGCTAGTGCTCATGGGAGAAAGGATCCCATGGGTCTGTAGTAGGACTGCTCCAGGGAAGGAGCCTGAGAAACCCTCTTATTCTATGCAGCACAGTACCACGAACTCATAAAGTGCTCAAAAATCCAGGATAGCATGCAACAGCTGCACTGCGTAATTACTTGGCCCAATAGCAGTAGTATTAAAATACTGGTATATCTGTTGCAGGCCACCATACATTATCATCTCATTTGCAGTAAAAAGTCGGGGATGTTTCAAGTGAGCTTCAATGGAATTAGAATCATGTGTGCTTTGAAATATTTATGCTTGCCTTGAGATGGAAGGAGAATTCCTGCCGCCAACCCCTCCCCACCCAAATAACAGATCTAATAACACCAGATAGTCCAACTCCTCCATACCTACACTAGGTAGAAGTGAAGCTCCGATCTGGAGTACACTTACTTTCAAAGGTGGTAGGGCTTATATTTCATGTCATTTAGTGAGGTCAATAATAAAATATAAATGTCACAAGCTGAAAGACGCCAAGAGAAATATGGTTTGGCAGTGCGGAGCTGCTTAGGGATACATAAATAATAAGTCAATAAGTAAATAAATAATAGACAAAGATGTGTTTTATCTTCCATTTGAAGATCTCAAGGAATTTACAGTCACTGATTGAGACTTGTAATTGTCCATCAGAAGCACATAAGTAGCTACAGCCCCTTCCGGTATGCAGAAAAAGTCACTTCACTCTAGGCATGGCTTGAGGACGGAGTGACTTCAGAATTTTTGTCAAGCATTTCTGTGAATTGTGACTAAAATGACCTTTAGGAGGAGCAGAGGAAATAACAATGAATCAATTGAGTTGATTAAAAATGTGAGGATCTGTGTATTTGAAAACATGGTTGTGTTATGCCCTCAGCACCTGCTGGAAAGGCTGGTTTTGCACACCATGATGAGTGCCCACAACCACTCGTCTAAGTAGTTGTCTGTGTATGAGCTGCAGTTCTTAGCCTTTAGCACTGAATTCCATCTCTCTAGTTTAAGAAGACACGCTTCCATTGCTGATCCGCTTAATGGCAGTAGATTCTTCCTCTTAACAAGCAACCCTTCCTACTGCTGCTTGAGAAATAGGGTATTTTCCAGTCAGAGACTGCAAAACCAAACTTTTTGGGGTTCCCTATTCCATCATGTCTTAAATCAATCCATCTATGCTGAGAAAATGAAAAATGAAAACATCTTTCCCAGACAGAAGACTGGTGCCTGTTCAGCCTTGTCTCCTTCCCCCAGTCTTTCCTAGGACCAGCAGGAAGCTCCTTGAGGCTGTGCTGCAGAGCTGGCCAAGGCTCAGGGGAGGAGCCACTTTCTCCTTCTTGCAGCACCTTACTGTTGTGAATTATTGCCCATCACTTCTTCATTCCTTTTGCTTCTCTCTGTCTTCAGGAAGACCACTGACAAATGCTTTCTGCTTTGTTTTCTACCCTGAGATGCAGAGGTCAAAGGCAGCAAAGACCTTCTACTTGCATGTCTATGAATATTTCCACTTTCTAAATTACCGTATTCAGAGCCAAACCTTGGAAAAATTAAATACAGCATGGTCTCAGAATTTCCACTTGTTCCCTGGGTACGATTTTTTACTCCTCCTTGTTGGACTGAAGTAGAATTCCTGTCTCCTTTTCACTCAGCAGAAGAAAGAGAACACATTTGTTCCTAGATATGTGCAAACATGCAGTTATGCAATAGTTTTGTATAGCATAGACAGACTGGGTGCTAAGATGATTCTTGTTAATAAATATTTAAAAAATCATACGGTATTTATTACATAATTAGATGTTTTCCATGCAAACTTTCACTTCTCACATTTATCTCCATCCTTCGTCATTCCTTTGGCATAGAAGAAAGGGGGGAGATGTGAATGGAGATAAAAGGGAAGAGAAAAGAAAAAATAAATTGTTTAACACCAAACAAAAACAGAAATGTATGCTAACAAAATTTTGTTGTAGTCATCAAAATGCTTCCCACCAGCTTCTGCTGAACAAATAGTCATGGCAAAATATTTTGACAAGCTCTAAAATGGATGTTGCTGCTGGGAGGAGGTGACGATGCATTTGTACCCATGAAGCAGGTATGACTTAAGTGCTATTAAAGCAGCTAAACCTGCAGCTGGGAGTCAGGGAGACTGGGGGCCCTGGTTGGAATCATGGGGCTGCAGGGAGTGAAGGCAGTGGTCTGAAGTGGTGAGTGGAGTGGTTCCTTTGGTTCCTTTCCTTCTGCTTGGCTCTCGCTGTGTCTGGGACAGCGAGCTTGAATGGTAGACAACCACATTTACTATGGTGAATCCCACATTGCTCTTAATCTTAAGAGCACACTAAAAAGGAGCTTTGAGTCTTAAAAGCTCCTCTTTTAGGAGCTTTGAGGATTTGGATTCTTTTTCTGAAGAGTTGTTAAATATACTGTAATAAAACTGGGAAAAAAAGCTTGTTAGTTTTGAAGTGAGTAAGAAATAACTCAGTGTGTGTGTAAAACATGCAAACAAGAAGAGAGAGTGATGCACAACAGTGCGTGCAGATTGAGCAAGTTGGGTACCCAGGCATTGGCCTTGGCCATGGGATAGCTGTGAGCATCGCCCAGCTTTGTGTCCCTCCCATGCAGCACACAGGCATGAGTGCAGCTCTTTTTCATGGGTGTCAGGGCAACCATTTTCATTGGGTAGAAAGGTGGGCATAGCAGCACTGTCCAGCCAACTGTTAATGAATGCTTGTAGGGTAATGCAGTAGGATTCCTTGATGCTCTCTCTGAGGATGTTTCATACACATCTTCAGGCTCTGATTTTGTTAGCGGTTTAGTAAGCTAAGAACAAAATTGTAGTAAAGTGTTATGTTATTAAACTGGTGATGATCAAGACTAAGAAGCAGACTTCAGTTTCTATTCATCTGAGGCTTTTTCATGATATTTGTCATTGCAACGGGTGTTTGCTTGTCTTTATTTCCTGCATCTCTGCAATTGTTCCAAAAGTGCGAAAGGCTTTTGTTCTCCCCTTGTGTATTTAACTTAGTAGAAAGCCAACACACAAGTTTCTGTAGGGCACTGCCTGCCTTGCTCAGCCTTTATCTAACCGAGTGCGTGTGGTGAACAAGTGGCGTAAATGCATGTGAACAGCCCTGAAGGACTACCAGGACAGCACGTAAGGGAGCACAGGGATACAGTGATCACTGCAGGGTGAGAAATAAACTGTGATTTACGGAGGAGCTTGTGCTCAGCCACATCACCTGGCCATTGTAAAGAGAGAGCAAATTCCCATTTTAGAGGGGAAAGGGAGAAGTCACAGTGCTGTGAACAGCCACGTTGCTGCCTCGTGGTGACAGCAAGCAGTGGCAGGCACTGTTGACTAACGAGGGTCAGGCTCAATCTGTCTCAAAGGACGAGGGTGTCACATCAGGTAGGAGAGCGTAAGTCTGCCTTCAGCTGCGCTTGTAGCTCTGCTGGAATCGGCCGAGGTAAAATTTGTCATTGCCAATGGGCTCGCGTGCATTACACTCTACACCTTCACTCCAGCACATTTTCCAGCTCTCTTTTTCACAGCCGGCTCGTTGGCCTATAAATTCACCAAATTAAACCTCATCCGTGAGTACAGGCTGGAGGCTTGTGGAAGATTTGAGCCTAACATTATTCAGGAGTAATGTAAATGTAATTTTCAAAATGATCTTGCCACTTTGTGCATGTTCATTAGATGAAAACAGATTACTTAAAATAAATGTTCCTAAACCGAGATGGAAAAAAAAGCAACAAGAAATGTTAGCGCATCTTTAAATTACCAACCATTTACAGTACAATGCCAAATGGATTCCTATGTGCAAATCCAAGTTACATGAAATGCCAATTAAATCAACCCTAATTTCCCAAATACATTTTTTATTGCCTGATTGATTGGGGCTGCTCTTAAGGTGATGAACAGTTTTCACGTTCACAATGGGCTGCTGATTTCTTTCTCCACGTCCACTAAAAACCCAGCAAATCCTTTAAAATGTCTGGCTGCGTTTGCTCCCAGGGCTTAGAGGGTGTGAGCGTAGGACACAACGTGGTCTGATATATTGATTGTGAAGATGAGATGTGGAAGCAATGCGGTACCATTTTTAAAAAGGCTGGAAAAAATAAACAAAAAAACAAAACAAAACAAAAAACAAAAACGACAGTAGATTTGAATTGTTTTCTTTTCCAAAGGCAAAACTCTCTATAACTTCTTTGTTTTCTTTCCTATAGCAAGTCCACATGCAACACCATCGACTCTTCATTTTCCAACATCACCCATTATCCAACAGCCTGGGCCATACTTCTCACACCCAGCAATCCGCTATCATCCTCAGGAGACTCTGAAAGAGTTTGTCCAACTTGTCTGCCCCGACGCTGGTCAGCAGGCTGGACAGGTGGGGTTCCTAAATGTAAGGAAGCCGTTTTTATTTCTTCAGAAGTGTTTGTCCTATGTAAAATTAACCGTGGGCTGACGGGGTTACTTTAACAGCATGTTGCTCACAGGAGCACACCTTGAGTTATCGTTGGAAGGAAAAATAAATGCTGCCATGGCAAAAAAAATACTGTTAAAAGAATAAAAAAACAACAAACAACAATGAAACCCTCTTGACCACATTGTGGTGAATTCAACCTAAAGTGTCAGCGGAGGCAGTGACATGGCGACCTCCTGGTCCCCCCA
The DNA here is from genome assembly GCF_054131305.1 of Coturnix japonica. Lineage (NCBI taxonomy): Eukaryota > Metazoa > Chordata > Aves > Galliformes > Phasianidae > Coturnix > Coturnix japonica. The sequence continues at coordinate 26,593,723 of NC_140673.1, forward strand.
CAAATGGTTGTGCTGCATGCACTGTAACCCCAGTGGAATGAGGGTTAACAAAATATGAAGGCAGAATAATTTTTATTAATTATTTCTGAAGTTCAGGGGAGAGCAGAGGTGGGGGGTGGGGGGGAATGAGAGGGGGGAAGGAGCAGGAAAAGGGAGGGTGAGAAACAGATGTTTCAGATCAGCTAAGTTCATTAAAAAAAAAAAAAATACTGCCTTATAGCACTTTAGATCAAGTTGACCAGTACTTGAACTCGAGATGTTAAAAGTACAGTTTATTATGGTTTGTTATTTCTGTAAGCAGTTATCTTTTCCCCCTTATCTCTATGAAAAATTAAGCAGAGTTCCAAAGCTTCAAGTAACCATTTTCATTTTTTTAATCAAATAAAGCGAATCATCTTTCTATTATTGAAGTAGCATTCCGGTCAAATACAGAATTTATAAATTTTATGTAAATCATACCTAAAATAATGCTCTGAATATTTCATGAAGTGTAATGCCTGTAAGTTTTTCCAGCCAATGAAGTAATAATTGGCAAAATGACTGTTTCTTTCTTTGTATACGTAGGATTGAAAGCGTTAATGAGAATTAGTTTAATTATTAGCATCTAATTTATTACACTTATTTAATAAGCTATATTGTCCTCGTTGCTTTCCTTTCCCTAGCAGAAATACCGACTCTACTTCTTCTAGCCAGGACTGGCTTTGAATAATGTCTGCAATATGTTAGCAGATACATTTATGTCTAGACAACAAATCAATATAGTGCTTTTCTTTTTCCTTGAGTATTCATTTGCTTAATTTATCCCAAACCATTCAGCATTATGAACTGTTAGCACACTCACGATGAACATACAGCAGGGGTCTTCTTGGCAAAAAAAAGGGGACTTAATTGTGAGACAAGATAGTGTTTGAGAGATGTCACTAATATATTAGTTTATTAATGGCACTGGATGTTGGCAAAATAAATATCCCTGAAGGATTGCTTCTCACTGCAAACACTGGGAAATGTAGTCTTTGAAGTCAGTAGGAGTGCAGCTAAGTAAAATGCGGATGAATTGGAGTATTATTTATGCCCTAAACCATTTTTGCTCTAGCACGGGTGTGATTTGCACCTACAGAACTTTAAGGCTTTTTGTCAGTGCCGAAGCAGGTGAAATGAAAATGAGGTCCCAAGTGTTTGCCAGGATAAGTGTTTTGTCCCCAGTAATTGAGGCTAATGGAAACCTTAACAGGGATTAAAATATTATTTTATTTAGCAGTACTTAGAATATGGATCTCTGTTTAAAGCCGAGCTTTTATCATTGACAGAAAAGCAAACGCTCGGTGCCAGAAGAACTGCACTGAGATCAATTTGCAGAGTGCCGTCGAAAGTGATCTCATTTTTGTCACTAAAATGGAACACCTGGTTCACGGGCTGTCCTACTTTCTCTTTATGACAGCATTTGGCATCTCTCTGCATATGGTTTTCAAGTGTCCAGGCTGTATTAAAACGTAAATGCCACAACTTGGAAGGGGGAAGGGTGGCATTGTTTTTCCAAGGCCGCTTCTTGGTTTTGAGATGCTTGAAAATGCTTTCACATACAGACAGGTTTTTCAGATGATTAATTGAAAGCCAGCACTCACACGGCTAGGCCCATTCCGCCTGGGACTGACCACATCCCAGACTAAATACACGGAGGAAATTTTCCTAATGTGCAGAGTGAAGCAGTTCTAAGTTCAGCTGTTTCTCCCCAGAATCATAACGGCTACTAACCTGCGAGCTGCACCACTGCTAACTCAAAAGGGATGTGGGAGCACAGTTGCTCTAATATACACTCATTCATTTTTCCTGTAATAAGATATCAGCGTGACTTTTAAGACCACCAGAAATGCTTATTTTTCCTTTTAATGAGCAGTATCTTTGAGAAATTCACACTCGAGTCCTAGGCACTGATATCCTAAGGGCATTGCAGAGGCACGGATATGGGACATGCAAGGGGTCAAAAATACTGCTGAAACGCTTGCTGAGCGTGAGTAAGGGACTGCAGGAAAGGTAAAGGGTGGTAGAATTTAATCCAGAGCAATTCAGACCCGCTGCTAGTAGGATACATGTTTAACAGTGAGAATTTCCGTAGTTTGGCAGGGTTCACGGGGCTTGAAACAATGTTCCTTAAAATCAATGGAGAATTAGAAACAGCGCTCTTTGCCACCTCTTTTCTATAGTAATTGTGAATATGGTGCACATAGTTTGAAACTGGACTGTTGTTACTGGAGGTTCCAAATAGCTGGTTTTTAGTATAATTTCTGTCTGTTTGCTTGTTTTTCGGCAGCCCAATGGTAGCAGCCAAGGCAAGGTGCACAATCCATTCCTTCCTACCCCAATGTTGCCACCACCACCTCCGCCACCAATGGCTAGGCCTGTGCCTCTGCCAGTGCCAGACACAAAACCTCCAACTACATCAACAGAAGGAGGGGCCACCTCTCCCACTTCTCCAAGTAAGTATAGACGCAGCGGGAAGCAAGGGCTGACAGCAGCGCACTGCGTGCTGCTGTCGTCCTCTATCTCCTGGTCAGAGATGAGGACTGGACTAGCTCAGAGGATGTAGGAGAGCTCTCTGCTCTCTGAGTGACCAAATTCTTAGCTTGTTTTGTATCAGTGAGAAGAGAGTAAGCTGAAGGTTACTGTTTTGTCTCTGATTTTGTTGGCATTTCACATAAGTACCTGTAAGAGAAATCAAAGCCTGTAGCTAAGTTAGGTCACGGAGCTGGGACCTTTGACATCCTTACAGATATGAGGAGGCAATTTGGTATCTCAGGACAGACCTTAGAGTTTAGATACTACACAGAAATCAGATAGCCTCACAGAAAGCATTAATGCTTACACATACTTGCTAAACTAACAACTCTTTCAAGTTATGTTCATTTATAGTCCTTTTGGGAATAAGTCTTCTTAGACTAACCCAGGCGTCTTTCCCGTATGACATGGTTCCTGAGCCCTACATTTTGGGCAAGCTATGGTATTTCTTAGGCCCAGGGAGAAAGCTTTCATCCTCTCTCCACCACCCACACGGCTCCCATATGTATTTTGTGTAGCCACAAGTCAAATATACAAATTCCTGGATACACACTTGGGGATACCACTTTGGACTCACTCTGCTGGGAAACAAATGCAGTTCAGCTGGGTTTGATGCTTTAAAAAAGTCTGGATGTGCAGGGAGTTAATTGTGAAATGATTTAATGAAGCTATGCTCAAACTGACATTTAAAAACAAAAGGGAAGCTTTCAGTGCTTTAATGGCAACTGTAGGGGACTTGTTCCACAGTGAAGGGTGTCCAAATAACATCCACAAACAAAAATCAATCTAATCGAAAGAGCAAATCCCTTTGTGTGCTTTTTAGGCTTATTATTTAAATGCTATATGCAGCCGCTGCTCGATGCGAAAAGAGGGATTCGCTATTCAGAACATGTGGAGCTGAAACTTTTAAACCTTTATATACTGTTCAGGAGATTTGCTCAGGTTCCGTGGGGCATTTTATAAACCCAGTCGTTCTTAGAGCTTCGCACTGCCTTCTGCTCTGCCAAAGCACGCAGCCACAAACTAAGCAGGATGCTCCAGCTTGCTCAGAAAATCAAGTGGGTTTTAGTATGAGACAGTCTGGTAAGATCGTGAATGTGATCGTCTAGAATCAGGACTTCTAGAACTGATCACCAAGTTTTCGGTGAAACAAGCAGTTGATTCATTCCCTCCCCTCTGCTCTTCTTTCTGACCTTAGACCAACACTTGCGCTATCAGGAAGTTTTGATGCTTTCTGACAGGAGATACCATCTTTGAAGGCCTATTGCTAAGATACAGCAGCAGAATCTAAAAGGTTAATGTTTAGTCATGTTATCGCTTAATAGAGTCAGCAATGCCTTACTGTTTCTTGGTCTTCAGAACTGGGAAAAACGAAAGTAGGTCAATGTATATTTGTCATCATGGTTGTGACTCAGTTTACTGGCAGTGTGCGGTGTCTGAAAGAAAAAAAAAATCCCAACATCATTTCAGCAGTAATCTTAATACCGATTTTTTTGTGATACTGTGATCATGTAAACAAGCTAAAGGCATGTTGGCCTGATTCTCAGCTGGCATAAAAACTGGCATTGGTCCACTGAAGTTAGCAGAACACCACCATTGGTGTCAGCTCAGGCCGGTCACTGTGGCTCAGTGTTTAGCAGGCAGCTGCCACGTTAATTGGGAATGGAGGTTTTCTCAAGAGCAGCTAGTTAATGGTATTTAAACAAAGGATTAGGAAAATAATTACTGTTTGTTAATTAGCTACGCTGATATCTAAACATATAGCTCTGTGAGTAGTCAGACATGCATCTTCCTTCTGGTAAGAAACAAGGGTTTGGGATAATAGTGAATTGAGTTGTAAAGAAGCATATAATTTAATTTAGGGACAAGTTTTACAGAAAAGTAGACTGTAGGAAATGCTTTTTAAGAAAAAAGAAAAACCATTGCATACGTACTAAAGCCAGTGGAAGTGGCTGGCTACATAAAGAGAAGGACAATGCGAAGTGCCTAGCCTTTCAGTAAGAGCCCACTGGACATCATTCAGCGTGTCAATCAGTACCAACCCTCCATTTATGCTGGTGTTTATTTTTTCTTAACTAAATATTAGCCTACAAACAGCAAGTGCAGATTCACCAGTTTCATAAAAGCTGCACAAAAAGGTGTTTTCCATGGTGACGGGCTGCTTGAGTGCACTGGTTTGGGAGTGTCACTGGGTTATGGCTGACTGCCCTACGCAGCTCTAGGATATTGGAAAGTTACTTATGCAACAAAGAGAGGAGTGATGTTAGATTTTGGCCAGACTCTCTCCTTAGCTGTGTAGGGGAGAATTAAGCCCCCCTACACACACATACACACACAACACCACCCAAGGAAATGGAGTGAAAAGGGTTGGCATTTGTTCCATTCTCCTTCCCTTTTTTGGTCTAGCAAAAAAAAAAAAAAAAAAAAAAAAAAAAGCCCTCTGCAGAAACAAAATACAGTTATGGCCCTACCAAAAATTGGAATATGGCCCTCCTGAGGGGTGCAGGAGCCAGGAGCAGCTGTTCAATACAGCATGGCCTCCTGGGAATGAGAGCTAAAAATCACAACAAGGTGGTTAATGATTCTCAGAGCAATAGTGAAACTCTCCAGCTGTGACATTAACCAAAACACGAACGTTAGCACTGTCCGAGGAATGAAGAGCCCCTGGAGATGCACACCAGGGATTCACCACTACTGGGTGGCCAGGCGTGCTGTGGGACTTGAACACTTCAGCTGCACATCCTATCCCTTTAGAAAGCCAGCATTTTTCCTCAGTGAGATGACACAACAGAGATGGGTTTCATGAGGTTTAGGAGTCTTCAACTGTCCTCCATAAAAAGCCATCCAAATGGAACACATCCTCAACATCAGACACAGCCCCAAAATTACAATCTTATTTCAGATCTGATCTTTTGTTGGTATCCCATAACAGACACAGAACAATATTTTCTCAAACCAGACAATTTTCTGGGCTTGATATCTCATTGCCCAAAGAAAACGGCACCTTTTTGCATGCCAGTTGGACTCTATTGCTACCATAACTGAATCTGTGCATTAGAATCTGTGGCCCTCATTCCTATTTGGAGTCTTAAGATATTGCCATCCTGTGCACCATCATTGCTAAGAGCATTTTTTTTTTAACTAAACATGTTCTGAGGCTCACAATTCTGCATGCAGAAAAAGTTTGCTATCTTCCCTTGTTGGGCAAGATTGTTATCAGATAATGTCCCTTAGTACAAAGGGGTTTTCATGTTAAACAGCATTTGTGTCAGGATGAGAAGAATGATCTGGTGGCTATAGTACTTGATTCATAATCAGATTGGATTTCTCTCCCCTTCTCTGCTGTGTGTTGACTGAGCACCCCCTGGGCAAGCTATTTCAGTTTGCAGTTTGCTCCTTTCCCCATCCATAAAAAAGAGGGTGATGACTGTATCATTTAATTTGTTAGAATGTGCAGTTCCCTCTAAGATACTCAGCTGCAGAGTGCGTTGTGGTAGGAATTGCTGTACTGCACCGTGTTCCTCCAGTTAATTCTCTCACTGCAACTCCACAACTGCTATACTGGCTCCCACTCCTCTGCAAAGAGTACGGCTTTTCCTATCAAGCACACACACCTGTTGACTTGGTCTGTGAAAGGCAGACATAGTGGTTCGTTAGATTATTGCTCATCCAGATTATCAACCAAAAGTTTTTCTTTTCAATCCAGAACTGATAAACAAAACACTTCTATACTTCATAGAAATGAGTTCAGGAAAGTATATTTTGAATTAACGCTCAGCTACTGCCGACAATTTCAAAATACATGACATACCCAAAACTGTTTGTTTGTCTTGTCTTTCATACAATTTCTTGCCATTTTGGCTAAATATCAAAGCTGTCTGTGTGAGCAAATGTTCTTTCCCTGCCAGCTCCTGTTTTGCTTGTTCCTGAAGTGAAGCATCATAGCAAATTTGTGGCATCACATTCATTTCCTTGGCTCTGGGCTATGATGTTGCAAACAACTCTTTGTGAATTCCAGTAGCAGGAAGACTAGGCCGGGCAGGAAGATGTTCCTACTCAAGCCCAGCGGGCTACCTGTGGGCTACTGTAAACAGCCCAGGTTTGTGCAATTCCCATAGAACAAAGTTGATAAACATCAGGAGATCTGCCTCAGAGACCTGGCTTCTGTTCCCTTCCTTGCTGTGGCTTTTCCCTTTCATAAAAAGGAGTGTGAAGATCCCACGACAGGGCTAGGGTATCTGTGCATACCATAGAACAGTATAACCAAGCACAAACCGTTGTGAGTAATTTGCCCCTTCATCTCAGGACAGAATACTGAGATCAGGAGTAGCAGGACTTTCAGGAATCCAACCTCCACATCAGACAAGGATATATATAATGGGACTCTAAGAAGTGGCAAGAAAACCATCTAAGCAATACAGGGTAATGCTCCCTTTTCTGACTAGTTTCCTGTACTGTAATAGGAGTCACTGCTAATAGTCATTCCTAGTCAATGTAGCGTTCTGAGCCAAAATGGCCAGTTAAATCCTCCAGCATCTCAGGACATTTTGCAGTGAAGTGGGTCCAGCAGCTTGGGAGAGCCCAGCGCAAAGCCTGCTCTGCATGTGTGTTCCCCATAGTGTCAGTGCTCTGCTTCTTGGCTCTAGCACTGCAGTTACGTGCCCTTAAGGAAATACCACACTGACATCCGAATGTTTTCAAAAGTTAAACACGGTCTGAAGCGTTATGGAAGAAAGGTGTATGAAATAATTCACCCAGAAAGGTTTGATGGGACTTCTTTTTATTTAAATGCTTTGGAATCTGTCTGCACAGAGAAGATATTTAAGGCAGAGTTCTGGTGGTTTCCCTTTGATTTTCTACCAGGTATCACATTTGGCATAAGTATCTGCCAAAAGGGAACTGAAACAAGGTCTTGAGCTCCTTCCCTTCTGAGTGGGACTTAGCTGCTCCAAGGGATTGATTGGCCTCTCCATTCATTTTGCTTCCCTAAAAGTGGACCAGAAGAACCAAACAGCAAATGGCTGATTTCTGATTTCCCCACTGTGAAAGTAATCTTTGTTTTTGCATGACACAGGGCTCAGTACTTTAATTAAACAAACAAACAAAACAAAACAAAACTTACTCTAAAACAGTGCAGGAAAATCTTTATATGTATCACCAGCGACAGAGATGAGTCCTCTCAAACATTTGGCTTCTTTGAATTATTAAGCAAATTAACTCCACAGAAAGGCAAGGAGAACAACTCACCAAATGGACTCGGTTCACTTCTTCATTGATTTGCAGACAGGGATAACAGCCAGTGTAGCTGTTGATAATCCAACACGCAACTTGTAAAATCATTGTGGAAAAATGAATTAGTGCACTTAAAAATTCCTTTAAATCTGTGAGAGGGAAAGGTGGTCCTTGTATGTTTTTTGAGAGGGTTAGTAAAGCATTAGCTGTTTTGAAATTAAAGCTCCCATCGCCAGAAACAACTGGGAAAATCCATTGCTGGAAGACAGGAGTGCCTTATCTCCCTTCAGATCATTTAGAAACGAAGCTGTGCAGTTCCTGGGTGATGCCGGGTGACTTCTGCTGTCTCATTTAGTTGTGAGAATAAGGAGGCATCCGGAAATGTTTGTGAGATTCAGGTAGAGAGCCATGGGAAGAGTTCTGTGTTCCTGGTGACTTGGGAACCCCTCACCAAAGGGATCTGTGGGATGCCAGGAGTTTGCGTGGGCAGCCTGCGCTTTCACCAGTGGGAAATTCCCTGCAGGCAGTGGAGTACAAGGCTGTCCTTCAGCTGAAAGTCATCAGTGGGTGGTAAAGGATTTGGGAAAGTAAATGATGTGGCTCTTATCAGAACCTGTGCATCTGCTTGCAGTGGATGAGGTGGACCGTTGGGTTGGTTCAGCCTCAAACCAGAGACGCCTCCAACGCAATGAGTCCTCACCAAACATTTTGCCATAGGAAAGGCAACAGGCTTCATCTTCACAGACAGCTCAGTGTCTTCTCTGACTCTTAACTCACTGTATTTTTCTGTAATGTTGAAGCCTCAACATTATATTTAGCCTGACTGGAATTTGGCACAGAAGTTTCCTTTAGACATTGTTTCTTTCTCTCTTCATTGGGTAGTTAGATTGTCTGGGGATTTTATTCAGCAGAATGCATTCCCATAAATATATTTAAAATAGATGGAATCACTGTTGGTATTAAGGGGTCTATTTAGGTTATTTCAATTTAGATTTGAACATGCAAATACTGAACAAAGGAGAAGATTGCATGGGGGATTCTCAAATGAGAGGGAGACTGAAATGCATTGAAAGCTTTTGAATTTGGAAGTACGTGGCATTGTGGATGGTTGCAGTGGAGAATATAATGCAACAACAAGATCATTAAAGTACTTCAAGTTTGGAAGTAATCTGGGTTCTTGGCTTGCATTGCATTTAATAGCTTTACATTTATGGGAGCCATTCCAGTTTTTAAAGGCAGCTTCAGCCTTCAGACTGATTGCACTTACCACCCAGTGAAACTGCAACCCATTAATTTTTTACCGAAAGGATCTTCCTAGTTTGTCAAACACATCAAGTGAACATTTTAGAGAGTGCAGACCACAGCAGTATGGAAAGCAAAACTTTATATCGAGAGAGAATGCTGGATTAGCATGAAATAATTAGTAAGCACTTCAGTAAACTCACTGCTTTGCAACCTCTGTGAAAGACCCCATGTAGCAAAGTGAGAGCAGCGATGCATGTGCCATGCCAGGACCCCCCGCAGGCTCCCGCAGCACCTCTCCCAGCATCACGGCGCTGCCCTGTTACTGCAAGGAGCCCTGGCCCAGCTCACACGTGGCCCCCATCATTAGGGCCAAGCCTTTCCAGTGTCTAAAACCAAACTCTCGCTCTCTAAAACGTTTGCACATTTCTATGTTAAACATCTGCTTAGGTGGCTCTGAGATGGTGTGTTTTGGTGTTGTTCGTGTGCAATCTAGTGCCGCTTCCTCAACGCATGTGTCCCTTCCCTTCACAGCCTACTCGACACCCAGCACCTCCCCCGCAAACCGATTCGTCAGTGTTGGACCACGGGATCCAAGCTTTGTAAATATCCCTCAACAGACTCAGGTGGGCCGCTTTCGACTTCTCTGTATGCCTGCACCCTCTTTTTCTTCAGTGTCCTCTAACGTGTCCCCGCGGAGCCAGCTGCATTGCCGCTGTCACTTCACCCACATGGTCTCAGTAACTACAGTGAAATGTCACTTGCAGTTTGTTTGTCTGTTGTGTTTTTTTGGGCTTATGTAGCAATAACGCTGCTTCTGTGACTGGAAAGATCTCTCTTGCTTTCTGAGATACTGCTGCTAGTGCACATTTTGTTCCTCTAGGAATGAGTTTTCAGACTCTGACTCCGAGCTGTTCCCTAGACAGTGCATTTAATTGCAATTCCAAAGGAGCTGAGAGAGAGAGTCGTCAGGTAACTGTGCACCTCAGTCCCCTCCTGAACCCAATGGGAGCCTTTGCCAAAGACTTCCACATTCAGAAAAAATAGCCTCAAATTCCTGGCTGGGCATTTGCGTGGGGGTTTGAGCGAGCAGGCGGTTCTGTAATTGCGAGCACATCTGTTTCCTTACACAAAGAGAAAACAGTCCGGTGGAGGCAGGCCTATAAAGCTGGGTTAGCTGAATTCATAGACCTGCTACGGTCGAATCAGAAGCTCAAGTAAACATTTGTGTTTCTTTAGGAGAAGGACAAGGTTTAAATGTGCTTTTTCCAAGCTGTATCAAATTCCCAGGGTCGATTAAGAAAATAGCTGTTGGCAGTTTTGTTAGCAGCTAATTTGAGCCAGATGTTGAAAAAATTAAGGCAATGCTTAATATCACATTATCATGGGGGAGAAGGTATAAAAAAGTGAGTAGAAGCAGTGTTTTAGGACAACTGCAGTTTGTAGCTTGAAGTGATTGCTTAACTGTGCTACAATTCTTCCAAAGGCAGACATCAGAAATATTTGCGTCGAGGCAGCAGTGGTAACTAAAAACTAATCTTTTCGGTGACCAGCAAACTGTGGAGTACTACTTTTAGCTCTTGTAAGTTGTTTCCAGTCATCTCTGTCCATCTGCCTCATCAGCATGCAGCTTCATGGCTGTCACATCCCACAGCCCTCCTTGCTGTGATGGCAGGACCTATGCTCCTGATGGGGCACAAGACACTAAGCCCCCGAGGTGTTCAGTTTGTAGGGCTGCAGCCACCAGCCCACCAACACAATGTGTTTTCTTGCTATCTGTTCTTTGTGTACAATTTGTTAGGGGCTTTAGTTTATAGCTCTGTCGACAGCACAGGTTAAACTACATTGGATCTCCAACCTTCTCTGCATTAAATAGGGTCAAAGAAAGTACACCGGCAGCGCAGAGCAGGGCTTTAACCCATCAGGTTCTGATTTTTGTTCACACATTAACTAAACACAGCCTGCACCCCAGTTTCAGGCCTCTTCCTTTGTTCGGTTCATTTACGTGACGAGTTTTTGTGTGCCTTCAAGTTTAAATTGTATTTCTCCAGCCTTGGGAGTACACAGAAATACACTGAAGGCAGGAAGCGGGAATGGTGAGGTACGCTGCTAAAGTCCTTAAGCATTTGGTCTTTCCCTTCATAGCTCAGGAAACTTGAAACCCTTTGGAGAATGGTACGTTACCTTTTCCAGAGGGCTTGAAAAACAACTAGTTGGCAAATTGCTCGTGGAGTAGGACACAACAGCATGAAGCCTCCAAAAGTATTTTAAACTTCCTTGCATCCTGCAGCCACAGCTTCCCAGCTAAGTTTGTTGACTGTAAACTCTTCTCCTCCTTACTTATGACTTGAATCATTATAAGTGCTCTAGCCTTACTTTAGCTGCCTCTCCATAATGCAGCATAGTGAATAACAGTGCTGTAATATCGAAAACAATACTGGAGCACAGCTTTCAATTAAAGTCTAACATGCTGCAGTGGGGAACAGACTGACTCCCAGGCTCCAGCTCTGGCCACATCTCTGTGCTTCTATACATCGCTGCACCACCGCAGCCCACTTGGTACTAAATATATAATTTATCAGGGAGTAAAACTCACTACTTATTCATGAAATAACTCTGAAGTTGACCACATTTTAAATCAGAAGAGTGAGGTAAAAATACTGGCTGCAATGAGTGGGGATTTACCTAGGGTTCCTCTAAACAAAGGCGTCCTCTTGTAATACTTTATGCAGGACATTAGTGTATAAATGAGGAGGATCACTTAGGATACTTTCAAAATGAAAATATAAAAACAAATAGGGCTGCGTTATTCAAAGCAGCTGGGGTGGCTGCTTTCCATCAGGGTTTTTATAGTACATTCAGGCTGGGGTTAAAATATGGGTCCTGAGGACCCCTAGCCATCAGGCCACACAGCTCCCTTCAACAGGGGGAAGCAGCTCCTGTAACAACAAAGACCGTATCTGAACACTCCTTTTTTCGGGGTGGAGATTACGGTCCAGCTACAAGTTAGAAGGAAACATAATGATCAGCGTTTTGGTTGCTTTGATTTTCTCTTCCCATAGGCAGGTCATTGGACTATAGGCAATGGTTATACATCATAGTTATTAGACCTAAAGTGCTGCAGAAGTGCATCTGTGCACGGGGATGTGACAGTGCCGTTCTGCAGAAGTCGTGTTTCCCATACATGGGCACTCAAGGGCTTTCACAGAACACTGGAATAAAATCACAGACAAATGTACAACGCTGTGGCTGGATTTGAGCAAGGATCATTCTGTCCTGTGCTGTTTTTAAACAACCAAAAACAGTACATGCCTTTCTTAATGGGCATTATAAAAATTAGCAATAGACATTTCCATTAGCAGCGTGTTCTAATTTATGTCAGATTGCGTCAAATATAATCCCTTAAAGGAATGTTTTACAATTTATGTAATATTTTACTCAGGGAAAGGCTGTATTCCTGTATCAACAAAGGTTGTAGCCAGACTACAGCTCCGTGCAGAAGAGAACAGGAATGAAACTGATTTAAGTCAGTCGTGATTCAGTCACAACAGCCCCAGAAGGGCTGCTGGGCAGGCCTGGCTTCAGCCACTTACACATTTCTCCGTCAGTTTGCTCTTGCAGATGCTGCCTCTGCTTCCTCCATCCGTCTCTCTGCTACTGTGGTGGCTCTCCACGTAATTGTCCTATCTGGGGGGTTATTTGAATCTGAATTTCTGTTTGAGCTATTAGAAGAAACACTTGACTTGGCATCCTCTGTGTCTGTTGACAAAAAGGCACAGGTGTTGTAACCTTTGCTTGATAAATCATTTACTTTTGCTACTTGACTTGCAAGCAATATGGGGGCATCAGCTTTTTAACTACCTTTTCCATATGCAAATCAGAAATACAGTATGCCTGGGGTACACAGTCTTTAGTTTCAAAAGCAAGCTGGTCTGGGTGCCTCATGACTAAGTAATAGATATGCCTCTCATGTTGCCAAGGGCTTATAATAAGGAGAGTGGTAACGGAATGGGAAAGTACCATCACATTAATTAGGGACTGGCCTATCGATAGCAACAGAATAAAGGGCTCTGAGTAGGTTTGCTGGTATTTTTTTTTCCCTAGCCTAGTGATAAAAGTACTTGTGAAACACAGGGTATGTGCTCAGAGCTTGAACAGCTGGAAGCACCAAGCTAGCAGTGACCAGAGCTGGTGGTGTCCCTCCTTGCTCTCAGCACTGCGGGTCAATCTCTAATGCCCTCACTTTGCTCTGTAGTATGAAATTCCTTTAGGGATCATAATCACTCTGTGTGCTGCAGCTCCGCTTCCACTAAACATTGTTTACTAGGCTGAGCCCTGCTCACCACCTACGTACCCAGCATCTTCCTGGAAACTGTACTCGGGATGCTAACATCAGCTCCTGAGCAGCACCCGCCTACCCCATCTATCACTCCTACCTGCCAGGAGTCTGCAAGCCTACAGGGTGAGGGTATGGGGATGCACAGAACGCTGACCACCTCCCACTGCAGCCACTGAAGCAGAGGATCAACTGTTTTACCACCTGTGAGAAAGTGAATGGTTTTCTTCTCCGCTTAAGAGAGAAAACGCACCATATATCCTCCTGACCCGGTGCTTCAGGAAAAACCCCTCTCAAGTGTAAACTTTCTTTATATCAGATTCATCCCAGTTGGCTTCTAAAATGTAACTCAGCACAAAAAGCAAACATTTATTCCTATCCCTTTCTCTAGGAAAGGATACAAGCTATCAAAAAGAACAGAAATAGCAGTTCTACCCAGTTCTGATTTTGCAGGACCCCAAAGTTACAGCCAATGAATGCTCTGCTCCTGTGGTGGGCCCAGAACCACCTCACTACAGCAGTGCTCTGGCCAGAGCTAATCCTTTTTAATAGATCCATAACTTTGTGGAAAACTACCAGTATGAAGAGCAGCAAACTCACAAGCACAGCCATGCTTTTGCCTTAAAAAGGTACAAAAGCCCATGTGTGAAGAGTAATGCCCTGTATTAAGTTAGGGGTAAATCACTGCAGTGCAGCAAAAGGGATACTGCTTTGGCAGTCAGAGGAAATGGCTTAACTCCTCTAGAGCTGCTCCTGCTCTCCATGTTTCCTGAATTAGACAGTGCTCTTCTTCTTCTGAGCTTTTATTTTTCTCTAGAAAAAGGCCGTGTGCCTCAGGTGCATATCAAACTCTAATTGCACAGTTACTTTCTTTTTCAGAGACAAGGGAAAGACTGTTCTCCCTCCCCACAATCCCTTCAGAAAACAAACTGCAACCTGCAGTGTTTCACTGGCAGCACTTTAAAACAAAGGACACTTGGAGAAAAAATAAAAAGAGAGCTTTCTGCTGTGTCCTGTAGGTTAGCAGATGTGAGCTCCGTCAGGCGAGGGAGGGAGGGAGGCAAATTCCGGAGTAGATGGACCTTCTGTGATAACAGCCAGCCTGGCTGCCCAGGCACTTAATTTGGAGGAATGCAGTGCAGGTGATGCCCCTCAGTGAAGTGGGTGCAGGGGGGAGGCTGGGAGATGGTCCCGCAGGTAGAAGGGCAGAAAGCAAATCGCCATGTGGGATCCATGGATCAAAGTCTGCACCTTGAGCAGGGAGCTAATGCAGCTCATCTGGAGCGATCGCTCCTGCAGCTGAAACTGCACGGCTGTTCTGTGCCCAGGTTCCATTGCCACCCTATGGAAGAAAGAAACCAGTGCACACATTTTCCTTTCGACAGATGAAACATGTGCCTTGCTTCGCAGGGATTTTCTTTTTTTGCTTCTCGCTGAACCTCTGCCACGGTGCCCTGCCCTTTGCGCTGCCAGAAAAGGATGCCGAGCTGCCAGCCCCACGTTGATGGGCTTTATTAATGAGCACCACAAGCTGCCTGTCCTTTCTGCCTCCGCACCCCCCTGTGTCTCCCATTTCCCCAGCCCAGTATTGCTCACTCAGATGCATAGCACCTGCTGGCCCACAGGCAGGAAGGGCAAGGTCAGGAGTCAGTGCTGTCACTGCCGTGCACTAACAGCTGACCATCAGCTCGCCACTGCAAGCAGCTTGTGTTTGGGGGGTGCGTGTGGTTTGCACGTTGCAGGGGACGTGCAGAGAACATGAGAGGCTGCAGGAACAAGATCAGGCCTTTTATTTTGGGGGTTCTGATCGGGACTATTTATAAGCCAGGCCAGCGCTACTTGTTGCTCAGGTGACTGCTGGTGGACAGGAATACTTATCCCAAGGGCTGAATGCACCACTTGTGTTTTAGAGTGAATGAGAATGAAGAATGCTAATTTAAAAGCCCTTGTTTTAATCAGTTCAGCCCCTTGAGAGCCACATATTCCATCAGGTAACCTCTCTAGGTGAGTGCACAGGGCTTTCTTTGGAAGAAACTTAAACTGCAGAGCACTTCGAAGCAGGGGACTGACCACCCTTTGGCCTGTAGCAGCAAACATAGTGTAGGAATAACTTCTGTCCTGGATAAAGAACAGAAATTTAAAGGAACAAATCAAAGACATTTGATGTGTGGAACTCCTGCTTTCCAGAGCTGCTGAAGATGGAAGGGTCTGTGCCCTCCCAAAGCTAGCAGAGGTCTGTAGGCTTTCCATAGGGGCAATGGGATGTGAGGGCTGCCCTCCTCTGGGGCTCCTAGCAGAGCCCCAGTATCCAAAATGCCACAGGTTTTGGATTACTTGTGGGCATGTTTGGGCCCTGTGCCCTGAGGGATGCTAAATACATATAAAATGAGAGATGCAAACTGGAGATCAGAGCCAGAGCCATTGTAATGAACGTTGGAGGGTGTCATATGAGAAAGCTGTATGTGTGAGCTCTTCATTTACACTAAGTGCTTGGGCCAAAGGGCATTGAAGGAGGATGGGCTCTTACGGGCTCAAGCCCTACCCTGACCTCTGAAAGTTACAATGCAGAAGGTATCCTGCTGCACAACCATTGGCACCAAGCTGCTGGTTGTCAGGGCTGCCTTTCACCTTGCACCCAGCAAGCAGCTGTAGAGGCCTGAGCTCGATGGTGGCCTAGAGATGGCTTTAAAAAGGTGGCATTGATCTGCAGAGTGTGCACAGCTAAAGCAGTATCCATCTCTGCCAAGAACAAGCGGGTCTCAGACCCTGGGAGGCCATAAGATTTCAGATTCTACCTTTGCATTACGTTTAGGCATATTAAACTTGCTTTTGTGGAAACTAGTCAAGGAAATGTGGGCTGAGCCCTTTCCTGAGTTAAAATTGAGATGGTTCCACCATGATGGGAGCAAAGAGCCCGCACGCAGTCATGGTGCTCTTGATGTGCCCTGCTCACATAATAGCTCGGCAGCCAGCAGTCCCCAGTGCTGCACGAGTGTGAATGTGTTGCTCTGATCACAGCTGCTAATGAAGTTCAGAGTATGCTCCACAGAGAGGGGATACAAAGGTGACCAGAAATCAGGGGCACTCCCCAACTCCCATTCCCTTCACTGTCTGTTCAGCTGAGTGCACAAAGCCCGTTTAATTGAGCTTTCGTGCCGAGGGGCAGTATGAAATTTCACTCTCAAATCAGTTCTTAAAAAGCAGCAGAGAACAGTATGCCTCAAGAAGAAAGCACATGTTGCACTATAAAGGTAAAGGTTCATAGAAGACTTCCCAGCACCATCATGTGGCCTTATCTTCAAAGTGGGCTGGAGCCAAATCAGTCCAGAAGTGCCTGGGTTGCTCCTCAGCAGGGGAGATCCTTTTTCCTGTGCTTTTTCTCCCTCCTCCTCATAGGCTCCAGTGAGCAGTTCAGATTTTCTTTATTTTTATTATTTTTTTTTATTTTTTGGAAACTAACACTAAGCATCCTATTTCCAATAGATATAACATGCAATTATTTACAATGGACATAGACAAATTTCCCAAACTAAGCAATTAAACTTACTGCATTTTTCCTCTCCTTACAATAAACAGGAAGCCTGCATGTAAGGCACCCTTTCTGTGGGTTTTATGGCCGTTACTTATGTTCCACAGTAGGGGAGAAGGGAGAGAAGAAGTAAGTGTGGGCCTGGTGGGAAGAGTTGGCAAATGCAGAAATATGATGAATGAGCTGGAGAGATTTAATTTCTTCCTAAATTCTCCACAAGCTGTGTAACCTTTCTTTAGCTAAACAATTACTCTAAAAGGCAATGATTTTCTGCGTTTTCATTGAAAAGTCTTCTTAATAACAATGGCCTATGTTCTGCTTCTTGAAGAACTTATGCCAAAAAAACAGTTTTCTTTTTTCCATTCAGCAGGAAACTGTCTTTTATTTTTTCGGACTCATATTCCCCACTAGCATGGATTTACAAGGCCTACCACTTATTGCACAGGGTGGGAAGAAGCTTCCCCTCTGGCCAAATCATTTTGGTCCATCTCCTCTACGGGGATTCTCGCATATTCCTCGGAAGAGGAGTGCAGCCACTGTCAGAGACACAATACTAGACCCCAGTGGCCATTTAGCCTGACAAGAAGTGACAGTTCCTATCAGTACGTGGGAGGGGGCTCCCAGATTTGTTTGTCAGTGGGCAAGTGGCTGTGGCAGGGGTTGCATTCAGAGGAGAGAGCCAGTACTGACCTCTGTGGAGTGCAGGAGGCAGTCACCAGATCGCTCAGGCTCAGGATTCTCAGCCCTGGGCAGGCTGCACACTTTGGGACTGTGCCCTCCAGTCAAACAGGGTGCTGGTCCTCATGGAGCCACACGGCTCTGGGACTAACAGCAGGCTGCAGGGACTTGGGACATGCAGCCAGCATGCGTAGAGCATTTTCCTCCCGCAGAGTTGCACGCTTTTTCAGATGCGTGCATGCACACACACAAATCAAAGCTAGGAGTATAAGGCCAGATGATAGCTATGTACTCTCACCGCTTTTACTTGACGTAGCTGGTTTCCTGCCGCCCCCGCCCGCCCCGGCCTCCATTGCAGATAATGCTGTATTGGATTAGTCTGCCTCGCTGCTGCATCAGGTCCCAGATCAATTTATTGACTCTGTCAGAGTGGCTACTACAGTAATTGTTACAAGAGCAGAATGGAAAGCAAGAATGTGTCCACATAAAATATAAAAATGACGTTTTGTTCTTTCGCTCCTCTTTTGCCCTATAGATCTTTATGTGTTTACACAGTGGAGAGCACTTTACTTAAGTTAATCAGCTCCTTCTACATTATTAATTGCGACAGTTAGGGTGCTACACGGAGGCAAACGTATTATTGAGAACATTGATCTCACGCTCACGGTGTGGACCTGAGTAGATTTTGCATTCCTCCCCTTCTTTTGCAACTGCTTTAGGATACCATCAAATCATATTTCCCTGACTGACAATACTCCATCAATACAATTGATTTCAGGGAGGGGCAGAGAGGAGCTCATGAGAATGAAAGGAGCTCATAGACCTCAAGTGTCTTCTGCAGGCTCAGAGAGGGGTTGTTGGAAGTTGGTAATCAGGATAATTACATGCCTGGCCTGATTTCTCTGTTTGGTAAAGAGCACTCATTTAAGGGCTGAAGTTTCCTGAGTGTTGAAGATTTGCAGAGGTGGCATGATGAGACCTTTTAAAATGCATCTAGAATGTATACCCTTAAAAAAGACATACTGACTTTTTACAAGGGTTTTGGAAGCGCCTTTGAAAGACATTTCATGAAAGTTCAGCTTTCGCAGATGATACCTATACGAGCCCTATAAATTCCACCCAGCCTGACAAACTCCAGGAGGTGTCACATGTGACCTGGATGGAAAAGGTCAGCAGCTGAATTTATGGCTTTTGCATTTACTGGAACATTAAGATTTTTGCCAACTGCCATATATACTTTTTAACAATTCTGCAATCAAAGGATCGGGGCCACAATGTACAGTGAAGGTCAAAAACTAAAGGCCGCAGTCCCTACATGCTTCTCAATGGATAGGCATTACAGTTTCTTCTGTTCGAAGAGTCACCTTTGCTTAATGGCCTTTGCAGGAAGTTCAGGCAATATATAAGCTTCAGAAGGGAACATCTTACAAAACAGACTGTCTTGCTCTGAAATTAATGGTAAATTCCTTAAGAAGGGACCAAAAGATGAGAAGCAAAAGGCAGTTTGCAGCAGATTGAATCTTTGCAAACCAGTGATCACCACCTCTCATTGGACCATCCTACTCCAATGTGAGAGTATGTAGGGAAGGATTTGGGCTTCAAAAGGAACACAACAAAACGATACAGCAAAACGACTGTCAGCTTGTTTAAAATTGCTTGTGTTTTCAGTTTAACAAAGATGTTGTTCTTAGTGAGGATTACTAGCTGCATGCCAAGATTTGGCTTCCAAATCTTACCTGGCTGTAGTGTGATCAGTTCAGAACAGGTAAGGGTATTGCTTTGGCAGTTGCCTTTGTAGCATAGCCAGAGATAGAACAGGAGAAAAATAGTCCAATAAGAATGAATCTTAAACAGGAGAAAAATAGTCCAATAAGAATTAATCTTAAAAAAAAATAAAATAAAAATCTAATATTAAGAAATAAAGAGGCTGAATGTATCTTGTCAGCTTAACTATGTAGCCTTTAGTTACTTTAGTTATTAATATCCATTTTTCAAGACCATACTGACACCATAATCATAATATTTTCAGGCAGCTTCACTTACATGAGCCACTCTTGCATCATCTACACAAATAATAGTTGTTACACAAGAAGAGATGCAGATAAATATGTTTCAGAAGCCAATCAAATGTAATTTTATTTATGAGACATAAAGAAGAAAATATCACTATGGATAAAAAGCAGCCACCTCTGAGGCTGAACATTAGAATCTCTGCATTGCTTGAAACAGCTTTACACAACTTCAGCTATCCTTCTGTGCTTTCTGCCACAACTGCACCTTCTTAAGTGTAACAACAGAAGAAGGCATCTTAAAAAAAATAGGTTACCCAATTTGCATGTGGCATTTGTGGGTTACTTCAGCCCTGCTAGGCAGGGGGGTTGGCACTACATGATCCTTGAGGTCCCTTCCAACCCGGGTCATTCTGTGATTCTGTGTGATTCTGTGCAAGTCCTAAGCAATGAGAAATGAGATTTTTCAGGAACTCATAATATTTCTAATTTGGCTTTCTTCCCTTCCCGTTTTCATTCTCCTTTTCCTTCTCCTTTTCCATCTCCTTTTCTTTTTCCTTGTCCTTTTCCATTTCCTTCTCCTTTCCCTTTTTCCTATTTCCTTTTTTTTCCCTTCATTTTCTTCTTTTTCTTTTTCTTCTTCTTTTTTTTTTTCCTTTTTTTTTTTCCCCCTTTTTTTCAAGTACGTCTTTTGTATTCTTTTGGGTTAAAGATCACATCTGTAATCTGTGATATTGGACCTGACTAACGCTGATGAGAGCCGGAGATGTAAGATTTGCTATTGGCAGGAGTTTGTTTTAGAAATGCAATAATCTTTTTGTTTAATTGTGTTTAAGTTCTGCTTACAGATATGCACAATAGAATAAACCCGGTCTTTCGCAAATAAATGAGCTAAACGATAACATTCACATTAACTGTGTAGGGAGGGCTGGAACCACACTGGTTGTGTATCACTGCACTTTTCTTTTGTGGCTACAGGTATTATCTCTCAGCGATTCCAAAGCAGTTTTCCTTGATGTAGAGGTGGGTTTAGTTTTGGGGTTTCCCCGGTTTTCTTTTCTCACAAGGCTCGGTCTGAAGCTTCAGGACAGGTTGTGTTCTACCCCTCGTGTTCCACCCCTCTCATTCCCGGTCAGGGGGAGCTCCGCAGGCTCCTGATAAACTCTTTGTGCTGGGAACAGCAGTACGAGGGCAGATTCTGGCCCAGTAATTGCAGCTGCTTTATCACTTCTGTTGATGTTGCTTGAGTCAAAACAGAGCTCAGGTCCTCCTGCGGCGGCTGGAGGCTTTTCAGAAATATGAGGAGTAAAAGTAGTAACATGCAAAAAAAAAAAAAACGGGGAGGAGAGCTATAATTCTCAGTACAATGGAGCAGCTTACTGACTGAGTACAAAGAGCCACTTCTGTACAGTCTGTTTTCAGAGAAAAGCCCCACATTCGGCAACTCATAAAAGCGAAGAGACACCTTTTGATTTTAAGTTCAAGGTTTACACTGGCAATTTTGTCTGTTTTCTCTGTTAGTATTAATTAAATTGAGATAGTTTAATTAGTCTTACTAAATTTGATCATTAGTAGCAATTCATTCTGCCTGCCATACTGCACAAATATGATGAAGCAGAAGTAACTAAATTGTTTAATTTCTTCTCAATTAGTGATTCTGCACTCCACCATCACTGGCATCTGCCATATGTGTGAAAATCACACTGCTGTAGGCCAACACCCAACCACATCTCAGGCGTCCTACTGCATTTAAGGCAGATAACACAGTGGAGGAGGATTTTGCCCTCCTTGCTCTGGTCACCCAGATCCTGTGACACCCCACCCTGCTGGACAGGGCCACCATGTCCCCAGCCACCAGGTCACCACCACGTAATGTGAGAAGCTGTGGCATCACCGCCGGCCCTGCATGCCCAGAGCGCAAAATGCTGAGCCCAGGGATTGTGCGTGGCCTTGAACTTTTCTTAGAGCAGTTTGTTCAGTTTAGCGAAGTACAAAGCATCAGGAGAAATGCAGACATCAAAAGTTCTTGCATTCAGGAGGCTTGTTTTGTTCAGCTCAATGCTTTCTCGGTTTTCCTTTCTAAGGAGAGGTTTGGGAAGGGGGGTTCGCTGCTGAATTGATTCATTATTCCTCCAGCTCAGTGTCTAATTTTGAGGTCAATGTGGCAAAAACTCCAAAGTTGCCTCTGTGTCCCTATTCTGGCCGTGTTAATTTGGGGATGGTTTGTGTCTCCTTGCCCAGCACTCCTCAGACCTGCCCAAATCCTGACTCCTCTTTCTGAGGGCTCACATTCATCCTTTCTCTGCCCATTTCTGAAAGGTCACCTCAGACCCCTCGCCCCCCATTCCCACGTCTGCCCGTCCATCTGCACAGCCCTCCCCTCCCAGCCCCGCTGCCCCTAGCCCGCACGTCCCACTTCTTGCTCTGCCTGTATGCGCTGCTCGTGCTGTCTTGGCTTCCCGGCAGCACACCGTGACTGCTCATTTGTCTGCTTCACCCACAAGCAGTCGGTGCCGGGCAGACACCAGGCACCAAAGGCTTTTGGGAGGATTTCAGAGGCTGGTGCAGACCACTCTCCCCCTCCAGTCCAGGTTATTATTTCCCCCACGCACTCTTTCCTCTCGCTCCGTGTGTGCTAAAAAGACTCTCAGGGCAAGCCAGAAAAGCATCTCAGAACTGCCTTTAGTACCCCAGGCTGTCCAAAGCAGAGAGCTGAGACTTTGCTGCAGCACAGCCCATCCCCATGCTGCAGGGCTGCTGCTGGGGGGCTGAGAGAAGCATCCTGGGGGCAAAAACCCCAAGTTTGGGTGTGCAGGGTGTATGTGTGTGTGTGTGTGTGTGTGTGTGTGCGTGCGCACATGCGCCCACTCAGGCTGTCTCACTGCAAATGGAGCTTGGGAGGCCCAGACTGGGGGTTGATTTTTTTTGGATGACTTTCCCTGATTGTCTAAAGCAATAAAAGTAACGAAGTTCTGGGGGAAATGGCGGCTGTGGGGAGATTATTTTTGCAGTCCTGATGCAGGCAAAACTCCTGAGGCTCCAGGAGAGCTTTGCTTGCCTGAGGACTGCAGGAACTGGCTTAAATTGAATAAAACTGTAAGTACAGTATGGGGGACTCGGTAACAAGGAGTTCTGCAAAAGCAACAAAACCAGAGAGCACAATGAAGAATGGAGCGGGTTACGCCGCGGTGAAAGTATGTACTGGTTGTTATAACACCGTGCCTCCAGAATAAATTATGTCCCTTTAAAAAGTAATACTTTAACTGTGGGGCTATATAGAGACAATTAAGACGATATTGTTCTCCTCATTTCCCTGCCCCCCTCCTTCCTCCCTCTCTCTGCAGTAGCTCTGTGGAAACTTTTAATGCTGCAGCTTGAAACTTGGGCCTCTGGGTCTAAAATGCCTGAGAAAGCACTGCGGGCTCTAACTGTAAAACATTCCTTCGGCGGGCCCTGGAAACAGGGCGCGCTGGCGCAGGCGAAGTTCAGAGGGATCACATGTAAATGAGGGCTGGCTATAGACTCCCGAGGAGCGTTTTATTTCGCTTAAACCTGAACTTGAACTTGTAAACGCGCTGCCGGCGCGGGGCCGGGCAGCAGGCAGCAGTGTGGGACCTGCGGGGCCTACAGGGCCCGTAGGGCTGGGGGCTCTCAGTGGCTGGAGCCCCCTCATGGCACAATGTGAGGCCGGGGGAGATGGCAGCAAGTTGACCGAGGCCTGGCTCAGTTTTGCTGTCAGAAGGAGGGGGCAAAGGGGGGGGATCTACTTGCACGCTTTATTGGACAGAGGGAAGGAAATAAGTGAGGTTTTACTGCAGAGCCGTTGCATTTCTTCGTAAATTGAAGTGTGCTTCCAGCAGAATTAAATACAGGGCGGTCTAAACAGTGAGGCGGAAAGAATACAAAAGTTAAACACCCCTTCACAGAGTATTTACTTTCAGATCTTAAGAGCAAACGTAAACCACAGGGCAGTTATTAAAGCCTCTTTTTTGCTCCTTTGGCCAAACGTGCCCTGATTCTTGCTCTTCCCCTGCACCGGCAGAGCAGCAATAGGTGAGGGTGCACCTTCCCAGCAGCTTGCAGGGACACGTTTGGGTCATTTCGGATGACTCCCAAACAATTTTGGCCGTGTCTGTAGCAAAACTTTGAAAGGATGAATGGGCAAAAAAAAAAAAAAAATCTTTTTGGCAGTTATTCAGGAAATATCTACAAAGATGTCCTTTCTGGAGCAAGTTATTATTTCAGGGATTGTGTTAGGATCATTTTTATCCTGTGACAGCGCATAAAGAGACCAGGACAGAGCAATGAGGTCTGGCAGAGCTAAAATCCCTTCTGTGTGTGTGAGGTTATATAGTTTATCAATGCAGAAACCACTGCGGGCTTTGCAAAGTAAACAGCTGGCTTGGTTCTGCGTGCGGCACTTCGGAGTTGTCTGTGGGATTTAAATGGCTGGGCTGCAATTTGGGGAGTAGTGTGAATATATGTATTTTTTCTTCTAAACGTGTCAAAAGGGTTTTGCAGCCGTTTGTTTTCTTAGCTCTTTTATTTGTTGCAATTTTCCTTTCTGTTTCATTTTGGTTTATTTTGCTTTTGCAAACATCTTCACTGCCACCAGCAAGTCTACAAATGAAAAAGAAAAAAGTTTCTATCCCGATCAGAGTACCTTATGGCAGCGACAAATATCAGAGAAAGCCATCGTCTCTCTCAAAGATTTCATCTCACCATCCACTTAATCCGCTTGCTGTACCTCAGATCTCAAGTAACTTTCATACTGTGGGCTCACTTTAATGGATAGAATCTATTTTTCATGAAAAAGCAGGAAATAAGCTGTCTTTCGTACAAAGATTTACAAAATGTAATCATTGTTGAAATATTCTCTTTGAACTGCCTTGTCCGCAGGGGTGTCTGGCTCCCAATACCCCCGTTTCTTTAGAACACCCTTACAAGTTCTTCTGGTAGATCAGGTACACTGGTGGTTCTGGTCTTTGATGTCTTGAATGAATGAAAGAAAAGCATAATAAAAGAGAGCTGTTGATCAAGCATAAAATACTCTTTAAGCTGACAGAATGGCAGAGTTAACACATTCTAAGCTGCTTTTAGGTTTTTCCTTTTTTCCTCACATTTTCCTGTGCTTTGTGTACAGTGGGGGTTTTTATTTTTTGAAAAGTCTCTGATCTATGTAGTATGCCGTCCTCTAACAAAAACCAAAATGGGATTGTTTCTCTCTCTCTTTCTCCCTTTCTTTTCTTTTTTTTTTTTTTTTTTTTTTTTTGTCTTTCAGCTATCTTTTTTATTTTTTTTAACAGCAAGGGTTACGGTTTAGCGTAACTGCCACAAGCTTTCGGTGCACACCACGAAGTTTAGAAGTTGTCCTGCAGCTTTCCAAGTCCATTTACTAATAACTAAACGAGTTCATTCCCTTAACCGTGCAGAAAGCTGGGGGCAAAACCTTAACTCACAAAATGTTCCCAAACTGAAATGAAGATCTTCTGTCCAAAAGCAAAACTGCAAACTGAGAGAGTGACATAAAAATGACCTCACTGTGAGAGAACTTTCTTTAAGTCGGAGAAAAGGAAAAGTTTTTCTTCCTGTAGATCTAATTTAGATTTTAAGTTCCCATACATTATTTATACATCATATTCAAAGTGCCAGCCTACTCTGCTCGCTGGATTACATTTCAGACATTTGCCATTGATAAGTCTTTGCTGTATTATGTTCAGACTAAATGCGAATATGTCATAGCGCAGTCAATCTTTAATCCACTGAGCTTCAGGTTTGGGCAGCAGGGGGTCCAGCACTGAGAGCATTGCTTTATACTTGGGAAACATCTGGGGCCAGCTGGGACACTTCACTGGAACATTCAGATGTCTGGAACAACAGCAGGAGTTACTGTATGAGTGTGTTTTCATAGGTTTGGGAGGGTTTGGGGTGACTTAGTAGAAAACAAGAGCTATTCCCAACTTGAGGTTTGAACCCAAGCAGCAGTCTTGCCCAAAGTGAGCTTGTTGGTCCCAGGAGACAAGTGGTTTGGACTACTATACATTTTTAATAGTCAGCAGGCAGAAGTCTGTATTACAGAATTATTGCATATAATTTAATGCAGTTTGCCACAATTGGCATTCTCACAAAAGCTATTGGATGCAGAGCTACTGTGCACAACGCCTGGAGACTAGTGTCCCTCACGGGACGAGCTTTATCTTCCTCGAGACAGTATGAATGTGCTCGTCGTGGGGAGTGCGACTCTCCTGGGTTTGGGTTTTGGACAACCAGAAGATTCACTCACTGTTTTATGTCCCTTTAGGGATGACCAACACGCTACTTACGTCTTTTTTGGTATTCCATTTTGGAAAATATAATTACTAAATAATTAATCCCAGCTCTAAGAAAATAACTTGCATAGGCACAAAGGTGACCTTGTCTTCGATATCCACCTTTTGGTTTGCACAGTAGGATCGAGTTTCATGCCTGAAGAAACTCTGGAGAAACCAATATACAAGGGGGAAGAGTACAGGCACGGGGAAGGGGATGCGGATGCTGCATCGGCCAGAGCCCTCGCTCCAGAAGCTGAATTGACACAAACTCTGCTCACCCTGGCAGCCCTCCTGAAAGCACATCAAAGCCCCTGCTCCAGCCTCTTCCTTTCAAGTGACCTGCCATGGGGAAGGGCCCCGCCGGCACCTTTCATAAGGTGATGTCTAATGGACCATTTCGCTACCTCACTGTTTACATTCTCGCTTTATCTTTGAAACAAGAAGGACTCGTTACCCTGATGCACCATCCTGGGGTTAATGTTTCAGAGTGCCTTGAAGTTCTTGCAGTGACGGAAATGTCAGCCCCAAACAAAACAGTCTGATGCACTGTGATGAAACTGCACAGGTGCCCGACGGCTGTGGCTCAGGTTTGGCTCTACTTCTCAAACAGCCCCTTTGCCGGCAAGCTCCAAAGCTGCACAGTTTTTAAATTTGGGCTCTTATCAAAGGTGGATTTCCCGTCCCGGACGGCACAGTGATAACTTGCTGCAGCCGTGCCAAGAGCAGCAACGGCCGCGGTACAGCAGAAAGCGTGTTTGAAGTTCCAAGCCCAGCCACCGCCGGCCAACAGAACGGACCTGGGCCATCAAGAAAAGGGCCAGCGAAGGGTCCTAGCCTGAAGTGGAGGAGGTGAAGAAAAATCTCCAGTGTGTAGAGTTTGTCAGAGTTTCAACTGTGTGAATGTCCTTAAATAACCCACATCGCCCGGAGAAATAAGCCAACTGTCACACCCAGTTCTGGATTCCACATTAACAACCTCCTTCCGCAGCATTAAACTTTGCCCTTGAGGACTTTTGTTTAACTTTTTAATTTGAAAAACAGATAGGGCCACTTTACAGCCTTCACTTTTTGCGTGAACTGAAAGGCCTCATTGTTAGCGCAGGGGATGTGCAGGTAGAGAGGTAAATTTAACAAGTTTTTGTTTGATTGTCTTTCGGTTTGAAAACCTGTGGACTGCAATAACGGTGAGGCTCAGGAGCTGGGGGTAAAGTGCATCGTGCAGGAAGGCTGCTGGAAGAAGATTCTTATAAACAGTGGTCCTGTTTCAGTGCTCTTGACGCAGGCAGAAACTGTACTGAAGTGAATGAGGCACTTTCAGCCTTCCTCTTTTAAATATCCTGAATCGCAGAGTGTTTCCTTGCTGTTCTGCCGATACAAAGGACTCGATTGTCAGAAGTTGCTGGAGGATTTTTGTGTGTCTGTGCTATCTTCAGAACAGCATAAGAAACAAATAGACTCCGCTATCAAAGACACGTAATTGCCATTTCAGACTTCCTGTTTAGGATTCAGTCAAGTAGATATTGTTTATGGTTCATAAAACCTTACTACTGTGAGGATTCTCAGATACTGGCAGCACAGAGTTTCAACTTTCATGGTGCTGTAAATTAGGAAAAAAAAGAAAAAAAGAAAAGTAAAAAAAAGAAAAAAAAGTGTAATAATGCTCCTCCGAGAACAGTAAAATAGAGCTCTGCAATGGTTAAATGGAATTTTATAAGCACATTCGGTGTGGAACTGTTTTGCATTACATGAGTTGAATACCTTAGAGATGACACACATCTGCAGGCACTTTATTAAATCCTTAGTCAGCACTTTTCGACCTGATGAGATTACTTCTTCATTTGACTGGAGAAAGGGAAGCGACGATCTCGTGCTGGACTGCAGAATTCTTTCTGATGTTTCACCTTGAGTGCTGGGAAGGACGCAGGATGCTTCGCAAGACGGTGTGCACCCACACTGAGTGGCAACCTCAGCTCCAGCACATTCACTGAGCTCTGAACTCAGGGGTAGAACACTACCGCAAAGTAAATAGAGAGGAAATAAAACACCATCTCTTTTATGAAAATGCCAGGAGATCGTATCATCCTGACTGTATTGCGATAGCGCACATGATTTAAATGGAGATTTTAAATTAAGAAAGGCAATACGCTGTTCTCTGGCTGGGCGCAGACGGATAGATTACAGAATGTGAAGGGGTTGGGCGGGAGAGCCCCACTCGCACCCCACAAGGAGGCAAAAAAAGAAGGCAGCGATCCCAGCGTACAGACCTGGGCCATGTTCCTCCCTGAGGCCCCTAACCATGCACACTTTTTCAGAGCTCCAGTCTTCGTGCACTTCCCGGGCATCCTATTGAGGCACAGAGGTCCCTCTCGCCTTACGGAAAGTTTCACAGGTGCTTCAAAGGGACAATGGAGCTCTTCAGACCTAATCCAGGAAGACTTAGACATGTATAGAAGGCTTGAGGGGGATATGAGATCTTAATATTAAAATGATTAGTCGAAAAGGAGGATCATTCTGCGTGTGCGTTTCAGCTGTAAGAGGCTCTAAATTAAAACGGTATCCTGAGAGCAGTGCCGGTGGGATCTGATGAGTAAATGCACTCTCTGTCTCGCTGTTCTGCTGCCTCAGCCCATAAAACATTTCATCAAAGCTGAGCTGCAGGAACAGCCAGCGCAGTGCAGCTGTTTGCGAGGGACTCGGAGTTTGGCTCCTTTAAAAGCAGCTTTTCAGTAAAGTCGGTGCAGAGCCCCTGCACAGAAGTTTAAAAAATATGCACGCGGTTGGATTTGATCCCGTAAGGGTTAATTAAGTTTTGCATCGGCATTAAGGCTGAGCGGTGTCTGCAGGAGTCATATTGACACCCCGGTGCATGGTAACTCTACTCCTTTATTGACATGTTGCTAGTCAAGAGCACAATAGCACTCTGTGTCTGCAAATCATTGCTAAAATCATCTCGAGGAAAAAAAAAAAGTTTGAAAGCCTAACGTGAGACAAAGGCCCCAGAGCTGCACTGCGCAGCGAAAAACTCCGGAGTCAGCAACTTCTATTGATTAAAAACTAACCTTTAAAGTAACTCTCCGAGTGTGTGGTTAGCATTTAAATTTAAACATGTCATGAGTTGATTTGTGTTACTGAATACCGACTCAGAAGGAGTTACATTCACATCAGATTTTTTTTTTTTTCTTTTTCTAATTCCCTTAAGCAGCTAAAGTATTTCATGAAATGTCAATAGGGCAGGGGAGGAAAAAAAAGGTGTTTTGGAGGGAGGGGACTCGCGCCGGGCCGCGCCGTTTCTTTTCCCATGCAAATAGTCACCCCAAAAAGAAAAGTGTGGGGAGCGAAACACAATAATTAGGCCTTTGTCTAACTTTCCCAAGTGCCAGAGAAAGACAGATTAATTAAATATACAACAGTGTTGGTTTTTGGAGTGGGGGTCTCTCTCACTGTGTAGGTCATAAATTAGGCAGAATAAATACTTCAATGTGTGTGCAGCGGGGCTGCTACGTCAGAGCGGCTGGCGGGCAGTGGGAGGGCGCAGCGCGGCTCTTGCTAATGATAGTCACGTCTGGGGCTGTCTGGTTGCTGCTAGCAACGAGACATGATGTAACACCAGGATGAACTTGAACTTGGGGGACTTGAAAAGGGAACAATAGACCAGAGCAATCAATAAAGCCTATTTCAGTGAAGGATTACAGAGCCGCTCTGGGGTAACCTTGTCTGCAAGGCGCAGGCTGAATAGCAAGATGCGTGAAGGAGCGCCGGGCCATGGGGGAGTGCGGCCGCGCGGGATGGCCGGACAGCCAGTAGGATGGAGGCACGCAGCCCCTGTCGGCGGTGCTCGGCCTGCGTGCAGCCCTGAGGCCAGGCCCGGCGGAGATGCGATGGGCGCACAGCCTTGCACCGAGCCTGCTCACGGCACACACTCTCACCTCGCTGCACACTCTCTCTTTTTGAAACACGTTGTGGAGTCAGGGGGACCCGTGAGGCCAGCGCAGCTCCTGCTGCCGTCACCCGGCGGCCGAGCCATGTGGCCAGGTCAGCAGCAACAGGAGCCAATTGGACATCTGTGATATAGATTTGAATGGTTGGCTCTGAATTTTAACCCCTTTACTGCCTTCTGGGGCCTTCCCGCGGCTCCTGGCCTGGCCCAAGACTGTCACGCTCAAGTGCCGATCAGGAGAGGCACTCCCTTCAAATTGGGTATTGCTGGTGGCCCCCAGCACCGGCCAGCCCGGAGCAGGGAGCAGGACTTGGCACCACCTCATAACTCCTGCAGGAACTTCACTCTGTTTATGAACTTTACATATGAGAACTATTTCGCTTAATTACAGCCTGCTTAAGTCTAAATAGAAAATCTGTAGGCAATAGATGGAGGCGATATGAGAATGGCGTGTTTGTGTTCAGAAGGGTGAGCAAAGGAAGAGTTCCTTAATGAGGTGTATTGGATGCGGGACAACTTCTGCGACCGTGCTATTTATTTTACCAGTTCCTACCTCCATGGCAAGACCACATAATCTCAAAGTATCACATGAAACTTGCCTCAGAGTCTTCTGTAAATGTTAATAAATCCTCCCTGGGTTGATTATACTATCAATCAAGACAGACACTGAAAAGGAACGGAGAAAAAAGTTGGTAAAACTTGTCGTCAGTTTGTACATGCACACAGGCGCACCTCATATATTACAGCAGCCAGAGGAGAACACGGGGTATCAGCAACAGCTCTCTAATACCTGGATCTCCCTGGCTGTATTATTTTACTTCAGCCTAAATAGCCGCTGCCTGTTGGTGTACTCCTGCAGCAATATGTCAGTGCCAAGTGGCATCCCCCTGCACGTCCCGGGCCTGACAGTGCCTGCATTCATCTGGGCTTGGCCTGCCCCAAGAGCTGAGCCGGGCTGCCCACCCTATGGCTCTGCTCTGGCCTGTGGTCCCACTGGTCCTCCCGTGGTATCCCACTCCCTGTGCTCCGGGTATCTGTGCTGGTGGGGTACAGACAGCACCGTGTGCTCTGCGGAGCAGGAATCCCAGGGAATTTCTTCCCTTTGGAAAGGATAAAGCGGGGAGGGGGGGGGGGACAAAGTTTCTTTCCCCAAAGAACAGCTATTAGTTGAAGTTCACCTTTTGTTTTCAAGCATGCGGATGCCCAGAGATATGGGATGTTTTCCTGATCCACTTTTCCCCAGATTTGTTTTATCCTCCCTTTTCTCTATCGATCCACTTTTCTCCCAAGAAAACAGCCCTGTTGTTGAGTTTCTGTGCATCTGTTCCAGTGAGACAGTTGAAGCAGGGCAGTATAAAGCAACAGATGCTTATGCTGGCACATGCCTAAATACCCAAGAAAACCCCGACTGCAGGGTGATAAATGGCACCAAGACGCGAATCTGTATCGCCTTTTCAGGGGATTAGACAAAAGTGAGCTGGAGGGATCTCCAAGCCATAATCTATTAAAAAGATTGATAACTTGTAACATGACATGACCCCCGCGTTCGTCTGTAGCTACGTCCAGCGATTGTCACTGGTAAAAAAATATATTGGTTCGTACAGTATTTTTAATTAAGCTTTGTAATTAGGTCGATTCGTCACAGCCTCAATTAGCCCCCCCCCCTTGGCGGCCGAGGATCGTGGCAGTGCGCGGAGCCCTTCCCGCAGCAGCCGGGCACGCGGTGGGGCTGACGTTCTCCTCTTCTCTCTTGCAGTCCTGGTACCTGGGATAAAAGTCTCCGCTTCCCACCACGCACCGGACAGACCACCTGACCCCTTCCCACCTCTGTAACACGGAAGCAGCAGCATCGCAGCGCAGCGACTTCACATCGACGGAAGGGGAGGCGAGCAGACACCGACAGCAAACTCGTACATGGAAATGGCAAATGTTATGGTTGAATGGCAAAGGCCGTAACTTTTTTCGAGATTTTTTTTTTTTTTTTTTTTTTTTTAAGAACAACTTAGGACTGTTGTAATTTCTCCTATGGTGCTGGAAATGGTTGGGCTTCATAACTTTTGAGGTGTTTCATTGGTAGTGTAAGCGTTAGGTGACACTGAGTAGAACTAGCCTCTGCTGCTGCTTACCAACTCGCTGTTGTAACACACTTTCCATATGGAGCCTAACTGTTTGACAGTATCCTCATCGATTTTTTTTCCCATACAGGTGTGAGACTTCTTGAGAAATCACGAAACACACTTAAACTATAACTTTTGTAGTAGCTGAATTCTGCAATATATAACTTACTGGACAGACATAGAGCATGTTTTCCTGTAACATATCGGAAAAAAAAAAAAAAGGAAAAAATGCAGGTTTTTTTGTTGTTGTTGTTGTTGTTGGGGGGGGGGTTGTTTTTTTTGTTGTTGTTGTTGGTTTTGTTGTTTTTTTTTTTTTACAGTCGGCACTTAGAAATGTAACACGAACCATAAGAGCATTGTCAGCAATTATTTTCCACTCGATTGCAGAGAGATTTGAAACATCGACCTACTACGAATTCACTTTAAAAAAAAAAGAGAAAAAGAAAAAAAAGAAAAAAAAAGAAACAAAAACAACCAAGTTTTGAAATGCTGCACTTACATTGAAAAAAAAAAAAACAAAAACAAAACAAAACAAAAAACAACACCATTTTCCAACAATTTTCAACAATTACACAAAAATTCACGCAGAAATGGGGAAGTTGGTCTGTTTTGACAGAAACTGACAGGAATCAATCAAAACAATCGAATTTTGAATTGAGTAAAGTGCAATTTCATTGGATAGCTAAATATCTTTGTAAGATAGAGATTGTTGAAAATTCTATTTTTGTTTTCCAAGTCCTTCCACCCCGGGACTCTAAATTATTGGGGTAAAAAACAGCCTTGCAAGAAAAAAAAAAAAAAAAAAAAAAAGAAAAAAAAAAAAGGGGGAGCTATTTTTTGCTTTTTATGTTTTTTATTGTTGGACTTGTATCCCTTTAAAACCTGAAGGAAAATTAAAAAAACAAAAAAAAAAAAACAAAAAAAACACAAAAAAAAAACAAACCACAAATCTAATGGTGCTTTTACCACAATATGTTAACTACATTAAATGCTAATTAATCATTTTCTGTTATCAAAGCACATAACTAAAATGAAATCATAATATCTGTTAATTTTATAAGCTGAAAGTCACTATAATGGATTATGCCAATTCTGACAAATTTTACGTGTTTCCGGCAATATAGGGTTGATCGGTTCTCAAACACCTTTGGGAATAATAAGAGAACGGTCCAGAAATTAAAACACCTTTGTGTCCCTGAACTGGTTCATTTTCTGGACTGCAAAGAAAACTATACAGAAACGAATGCTGATCGTACAAACTTCTGCCAGTTCAAAGCGAGGGCACTCGCGGAAGAAGAGAAAAAGAAAAAAAAAAGAAAGAAAAAAAAAAAGAAAGAAAGAAAGGAAAGATAGAAAGAAAGAAAGTTTGGACCCCAAACGTCCTGTATGTTATGTATAAAAAAAAAAAAGGAAAAAAAAAAGAAAAAAAAAAAAATGAGTGCAAGTGATTTTTTTCTATCAGACAGCGGAGCACCCCTTTGCTTCACATGCAACTTTAAGAAGGTTTCCTATACTATACATATATATACGTTCTGGTTGGCAAGTCCAGCTAATCAGAGAAAGTCTCTGCATGTTCTAGTGTTAGTAACTAATTTTTATATAGTTAATGTAGGGTAAAGTAGAGTGCATTAAGACACAATATTGTAATCCCTATTCCAGGCACTTGCCTTTAAACTATGTTTGTTCGACCCTTCAGAAGGGTTTCTACTACTGTCCTATACAATCAAGTAACTGAAATTTTTGGGAAGACACTTTGCTCCTCATCTTTTCCCTGAAACAATGTTTTGTTTTGTTTTCTTAATTTGCACGAAACAAACAAACAAACAAACAAAAATTCCATATCAATGTGCCTTGCCCTGGATAGCGATTATTTGTGGAATTGTTGCACATGTTCCTATATTGAAAGGGGTTTTTCCCTAGTCAAGCATTTGGAGACACTTTTTGTAAATGTGACTTTTATGTCAGCCATTGTCAGTTTCAACATCTAGAATTAAATAGGATGTTAGTTGTTCCGCAGATAGGAGTAGTGTTTATTGTCCTGTATGGTCAGTGGCAGTGCTATTCTGAGATCTGTAGATGCTAGAATTATCAGTATTTTTGGATGTTGCTGCATTTTACATTTTATTTGGAGTCTTCCTTTTCGTTTTGTTTTGGGGTTGTTTTTTTTTTTTTGGTTGGTTGTTTTATTTTTTCTTCTTTTTTTTTTTTGTTTGTTTGTTTGGTTTTGTTGTTTGTTTGTTTTATTTTTCTCCCAGATATATGAAAATATGCAATACCTGCTTATATCACGTAGAAAAGCTTAGCAACGATTAATTTTTTCTTTTTTTTTTTTTTCTTTTATTTGACCAAAGTTGGTGCTGCACTCGACGCAGTGTGTTTTAGGTGTTTGTCTTTGTACTTTTGTGATTTTGAATGCACATGCAGGAAGGGCTCTTCTTAGAGAAGCAGTCAAACTGTGAAGCACTAAGCTGAACCCTGCTTCAAGCAATTTTTGTTTTACAACTGTTCCTTTCACAAGCAAGCCTTAAAAACAAAAAAAACAAAAAACAAAAAAAAAGAGAAAAAAAATACCTTCCTTTTTCTTCAGATCCCACACCCATTTTTATTAGCAGACTGCAATCAATCCACGTTCAATAAAAGTATATAATGCCCATTTTTATATGCACGTTTTTAAAACTTCCAAGTTCTGAAAATTGTTTACTGGTTATTCTCTATTTAAGGAAAAAAAAGAAAAAAAAAAAAAGGAAAAAAAAAAGAAAAAAAGAAGAAAAAAAATAAAATGTTTTGGATTTTCATATGTGTCTGATAAGTGGTTGAGTAGTCATTTTGCTCTATTGTATTGTGTGATTGTTAGTATATGGTATCACATCCTCTAGCCAGCATCCTTTGCCTTCCCTATAGCACTTAGCTGGGCATTACTTTATTAAGACATATGTGCACTAAAAAAAAAAAATAAAAAAATAAATAAAAAAATAGCAGCTTTCAGTGCTTCACAGTGAAGGGAAAAAAAGCCTAGACAAACATTTTGTCAGAACCTTGCTATGAGACAAGGTATTACCAGTAAATTGGTTGTACATACAATAAAATTGCACCCTTTTTTAAACAAAACAAACTAAGCAATAGTTTGGGCAGTTAGTTGTTTTTAGTGAGCATGTTGTAGTCATGGCTGCAAAGAGAGAGAATTCAACTGCCCACTCAGAAGAGATGTAATTTGTATGTTGTATAGTTTTATTGATTACACTGATTTATTCTACCCTATTTTATAATGCAGGACTTTTGTAATGTTGTTTAAATGAGGAAAAATTTCTGTCAAATTAGCTTAGTGGAATTTCTGATTGTTCGTTATAAAGGCAGCGTTCATAGAATTGCTTTTTTTTCTTTTTTTTTCTTTTTTTTGGCTTTTCTTTGGTTGTTTTTTTGCTATTTTTTTTTCCTTTGGGAACTGGATTTAAGTTAAAAACTTTCCCGTTTCCTTTTTTTTTTCTTTTTGTATGTATTTAAATACAGTTATTTTTCTTCTCTCAATGGTATAGCATATTCCTATGCTTGAGAAGTATAGGCTACTGAAGAACCATTGTAAATGGACATTACAGGTATGCTGTATTTTTGAAGGTATTTTGTCATATTAAGTTTGATGACGCTAAAGTTAGGGAATTCTGAGCAGAATGGCGAGAAAGAAAAAAAAAGGAAAGGAAAGGAAAGGAAAGGAAAGAAAAGAAAAGAAAAAGAAAAAAAGAAATGTTTTAAAGGCTTTAAAACATGAGTGAGGTGGTCAGGGGCGCTGGCCCATTGGGGCTGGAGCGCGATCCCTGCGTAGCCCCCTTTTTGCTCAGCCCACTGCAGAGCCACCATGCAGGTGCAGAGGCCATGTGCGGGTGGCCCCTCAGTCCCGGGGGGACCATCCATGGGCTCTGGGACACGCGAACAACTTTTTTCCCTTACTCCCCCCTCCCCAGCTCCCCTCTCAGTCCCCACCTCCCCTCTCCCGTCTCCTTCCCTGCAGAAGTTGTCAGACGCACAAATCCTCTGCCCTGCATTCACCCACCCACCCGCCCTTCCAAACTGAAAGACCTAGAAATTGCTTAGCGCGAATTGACTTTGCCAGTTAATTCCTTTCTTTTTCTTTTCTTTTTCTTTTTCTTTTCTCTTTTTTTTTTTTTTTTTTTTAACCCTCTTTTTGAACTAGGGCACTTGCTTTTATCATGCCGCACACCCCAGCGATGCCATTATTTATTCCTTTTCCTTTCTTAATGAAACCGTACGGGCTTCAAGTTAGGCAGCCATGGTACACTTTGTCTCTGCTGTGATCCCCCTAAGTAGGGTTGCAGGGGAAG